>NW_016690508.1:0-22161 GCF_001604755.1 Lepidothrix coronata | reverse complement strand
ATAGGCAGGGACATCATCACCCACTGAATCTTACTGAGAAAGCTGAACCAGGTCCTAACAATCTCCTTCAGATCAATGGCTCTCCTTCAAATGCAGTGAATATTAATAGGCATTTGTCTGTCTTTAAAGAAAACACCTTTGGTAAAGCTCCTGGCTGGATTTTTGGGGAAGTCTTAAACAAAAAATTTGTGTGATCCTGGTAGTTCTTCACTCTCTGAACATGATGGTACCAACTCTATGTGTGCAGTGAATCCTGCCTTTCCTCATAGAGAGATACTCTTATACCTTTCAGCAGCTTAAATAGCTTCACTTGATCTCAGTAAATGAAATGTCTTGCAGGATGCAGCAACATGAGTCCTCTTAGTGACAAGTGCAGGGTAGGAAGTAGAGTGTTTCAGCAAGAAATCCATGATGTTGATAGAGGAGTTCTTACTCTTTGTTGGGCTTGAACTGTATCTCCAAACCATAGCTGGAATGGATTATTCCTGACCTTTCTTAAAAGCTTGATTGATTTTCTTTATATCAGGAATATGTGCATAGCAAGAAATGGTTATTGCTACAATCTAGTTCCAAAATTGTGGTTTGGGATCAATTAGTAGGTCACAAAGAGTTTCTGGAAGGATATGGCTCAGCACAGCTTCATAGTAAAGCATATTGTCTGTATTCCAAAGGTGTGAGTGCCCTTCTGCTCCCTGGCAATAAAATATCCACTTTCACATGGTCTATGTCAAATAGCTGTTTATGACAGTGGCACTTTCCTCTACTAAACCTCGTAAAAATCAAGCTTTTTGGATACAAACCCCTTCTTTTTTCTTTTCTTTCCTTTTTTTTTCTTTTTAATTATCATTAGTGTCAATTTACCTCAAAGAAAAGTGGAATTTTTCTTACAGTTTAATCTTTTATGATGTTCGCAGTGTAAAAAAACCAAACATCAAGTATTCCACAACTTCTTAGTGCAGTTCACTTGAGAACACAGGACTTGTCCGTGACCAATACAGTAAGAGCAGACTTCCAAATTATTACATTCTAAATTTTCTCTTGCCCTTGAAACAAAATTAAAAAAAAGAAAGAATATGTGAGTGTTTTTATCCCTCCAAACCAAGATCATTTGCACAACTATGCTGAAAGATATAATTCAGGTAAGTCACATTATTCACAAGACAGAAGTGACACTTTTCCTGAGTACTGTAGGAAGAGCAGGCTTTCATCTGCAGCCTGCTATTTATTTCTATAATCCACACAAGAAACAGCCATCACCCAGCTCTGTGAAGAGTGCCTTAGCATTGCAGACAAGACACATTGAGGAAGAAGCAATTGCTACTGCTTTCCCAAGTAATATGCCACTCTTTACAGGACAAAATCATGTGATATGATAATGATGCAGATTATCTGAGACAGTCAGTTTGATGTATTCTTTTCATCTCTTTGAGGTGTCAGTCTTTAAATCTAATGGTGACAGTCAAGTTTAGGCTTGTTCTACATCAAGACTTTATTCAGATTTCCCCTACCTGAGCAAATACAAGAGAGAAAGTTGCACTATGGACTTGGTACAGCTTCTCAGCATCTCTGTCCCTTCTTCAGCTTGGTTCCACCCTTTTACCACAAAGCCCTCAGCTAGAAGGAATGCTCTTTGGCCAGACAGTAAAACAGCAATCAGCAAGCACAGTCCTTGTGAAAGGATTTTAAGAATTCGGAATTTGCTGTCAAATCCTATCCACTTTAATAGATGCATGCATTGAAAAGCAGAATGATGATCCGAACATGATCATGCACATGGGTATAGATGGCTATCAGTGAACACCAACCAGAGAGCAGTAAGGTTTTTTGGCTTGTTTTTCCTTCCTTGATATTCCTTGAACCATAACTGCTGGCAGTGTAATTTCATGCAACATCATCAATGCAAATATATCTGTATTGAGTTGCACTGAGAATTATGTTTTATTTCAATAGTTTCTGGAGACAAAAAAGGGGTTTTCTTGACCTTTTGAACAAAAATTTGTTAGAAACCTGGAACAAAAATTCTTTTAGTAAATGTTATTTGTCTCTAGGATACAACGCTTCCATGTCTCACAATGCTTCCGTGTTAAATTAATCCAGATAGCTGCAGGTTTTTTAATTGCTTCTGATAAGTTACCATAACTATCATTCAAGCTTATTTTCCCTGCTTTGTTTGTGTAGAGCAGTTTGTTATTCCAAGAATACCTGAAGTGATTTGAAGGAACATGCTGATCATTCTGTATCACATTTAGAAAGCCATGCTGCTGAACATCCTTGACCTTTTAAGAAAGCCATCTGAAAACAAACAAACGAACAAAAACATCACATGTATACCACATTTGGGTCTTGCTTCCTTTCTGCATTTTGTAGAGAAGTGAAGTGATTGGGTAAACTGGGTGCAAAATGAATGAAGTATACTTTTGCTTTGGTCTCACCTTAATTGCCTTTGTCTGTGTGCAACATGACAGAGGTTTGAGTCATTCAGAATTGCATCTTCTATAATTAAAAAGAACTGTTACCAAAAGAGTAGATTCATTGTTCAGGCTGGGATTGAATTGCAGGGCGTGTTTAATTATCAGCCCTTCTTTCTAGTTATTTTAACATATTATTAATTCAGTTTCTCAAAATATCCTTTTCACTTAGAGCCATTGACGGAATAAAATGTGACACAATTTGTTTTCTTTTCTGCTAAGTAGATGATGTACTCTAACAAGAGCAGGTCGACATGACCTCAGCTGTAGTTATATCACATGATAACTACAATAGGGCCTTATCAGAATCTTGTACTCTTTTATGTACTTGAAAATTCCAAAAAAGAAATTAATGTTTGAGTAGGCCTTATCCACTTAAAATAATAAAAATACAAATGTAGTTATGAATTGCTGGATAATATCAGTCTGAGATTCTTCCTAGGTGAAGTTGCACATAGGAGAGAAAAAAACTTATTAAAAGGAAGATGAGAAATAAATGCAAGAAGTTGTTTGAGTAATCATATGACTTTCAAACTACGTAGAAGATAGTATTTGATTATATTGTTGCCATTCAACCTGGTTTTGTTTGTTTGTTTTGGGTTTTTTTTTTCCTTTTTTTTTTTTGTGATAATGTGCTTTACACAGTCTTTTGAACTGTGACCAATTTCCAGTCCTTGCTAGTTTTTTGAACTTTAGTCTATAGAGCTCTCACAGGCATTCTTAGCCTATAACTTCACTAAAATCTCATCTGGTATAAATTGGTAGGACCGCCTTACCATGAAACCCCATTTTTTACTCCATCCAAAGGGTCTCAAAATAGAGGTGGATATGCCTAATTTGGCAGTGGCTTCCTGGCACCAGGCACACAGATAAAATTGCTGTCTTTAGGTCCAGACTACTTTTTTATTCTCTCTGATGCAATGGAAAGCTGCACCTTATGGAGATGGCAATGATCAGGAGTAATACCATCTCTGAGTGCAGCATTTTGGGAATTACTCATAGTCAGTTAAGCTCTGACAATCTTTTCTGTGCCACTGATAAAGATATAGTAAAATAGTCTGCATCCCAAAGACTTTGCACTCTGATGGCTGGATAATTCTAATGTCCTTGAAGAATGATCTCAGCTAAGGAGCTAAGTCCCTGTCCCACTCCTTTGACACTGAGATTAGCTATCTCACTGAAAAAGAGTAATAAACTCCCAAGGCATCTTCTTTTTCTTTCTTTCTTTTTTCTTTCTTTCTTTTTTCTTTTTTTTTCTTTTTCCTTTCTTTTTTTCTTTCTTTTTTCTTTTTTCTTTCTTTTTTCTTTCTTTCTCTTTTTTTCTTCCTTTCCTTTCTTTCTTTCCTTCTTTCTTTCTTTTTTTTTCTTTTTCCTTTCTTTTTTTCTTTCTTTTTTCTTTTTTCTTTCTTTTTTCTTTCTTTCTCTTTTTTTCTTCCTTTCCTTTCTTTCTTTCCTTCTTTCTTTCTTTTTTCTTTTTCCTTTCTTTCTTTCTTTCTTCCTTCCTTCCTTCCTTTCACTCTTTCTCTCTTTCTTTTCTTTCTTCCTTTCTTCCTCCCTTCCTCCCTTCCTTTCATTTTGTTGGGGTATTTGAACATCTACATATCTAATCACTCAGCCTTGCTTACTTGCTGGGCTAGTAGAGTGTTTGGGTGATTTAGGAATGGAAAAAATAGGGTCCAGAATTATAAAGATACAGAGTTAGCTCTGCAGTAGCCACAAAAATAAGCACCTTGGCAGATCAGAAGTAAGCCTGTAAATCCCAAGTAAAAGATGCTGGTGTTAGAAACCCTTGTGTGCATTGGTTCATAGTATTTACCAAGAGTCTAAGAAACTTGCAGCATTGTGCTGGTACTTGAAACAACCCAAACCTATGCATAGCTGTTTACTGTAGTCACAAACAACTTCCTTTGGAAACACATGTGACAGCAGGTGTATCTTACCAAGTATCTGCCATTTTCAAGTATCCAAGCAACAAATCTGCTGCAGTATGAACTGTGTTATTTTGTCATTATACTTCATGAGGACCAGCACATCCTCAGGGAGATCTGAATGAGATCTGTTCAGCATCAGAGTTTGAAACCTACCCTAAAATGAGTATGCCAGTCTTGTAGACCAACATATGAGTTGTTCCTAACTGAGGATTAAACACAAGCTTGAAGCGCCCCTTGAGATACCCAAGGATATCCAAGATTTCCTTTGCAGGACTGGCAGAAATGAGAGAGGATGTACAGGAGACTTGCTTCTTTCTGGAGTCATAGCTGGAAGCCAAGAAGGATAACACCAGGCAACCCTAGGAAATTCTAGAGAGCAGTGGATTCTAATTTTCTTTTGAGGTTGCAGTTTATTAATAATCTTATCTTCGACTCTGCACATCTGGGAAAGATCAAGGATTTGAGGGGACTGACTTTGCTTTCTTGGATCTAAAGAAAATACTGCAATAAGTTACGTTGTGAAGCTGCTAATAGACTCCTTTCCTAATACAGAGCTTAAGAATATTTGTTTTAATATGCCGAGCTTGGTCTTGAAGAACTTTAAGTATGGTGCTCATGACAAAGAAAAGAATGAGCTAAAAAACCAATGTGTTATTATAACAATTAGTGAGGATTTGCTTGTTTCTTCTACTGTCTGGAGAACATACTCACAGGAGTGCCCTATTCCAACTGGTGACCTGAAACACAGGCTTTCAGATTTATGGAGGTACAATGGAACATGAGAAAGAATGAGGGACAATTGCTTAGGTATAAAGTACCAGTCACAACTTGTCAGTGAATACCAAAGCCTATAGTGGTTGTCCAGTGAAGCCTCACAATTTCAGGAGTCCCATGGCCAGAAAGATCACTTCTAGTTTTCTGTTACTGACAACAACGAGCAGAGATTGTGCCTGTCTGTGTTATTATACTCTCAATGGTTCTCAAAAGAGGATGGCTGCATTTATGCTGGTCAGCAAGATATGTCAGTCTGTAACACAAATGGTCCCACATCAACCCTCAGAATCTGCTTGGGAATTCTCTGGGACAGTGTAAGGTGGCCGAGAAAAAAATCAAGCCACATTCAAACTATTTAACTATATAAGCAGTTGAGTTTCAGTGACCGGGCACTACTTAAACTACTATTCTTGATACTGTCATAAATTATATGTAGGGTGGGTTTTTTTTTTTTTGCCTGTGTTTTTAAAAATATTCAACCACTTTAAATCCACAGTACTAGTATAACTTCTCAATAGAATACAAACCAAATCGATGGTGCTTTGTGATTTTCACACAGAGAAATCCAGTACATTCATTTTTTTTGCTATAGTAATACAAAGGAAGACAAAAAGAATCTCAGTAAGACTGGCTCTATTTCAGCAACTGCATATGCTTTACATATAAATCTATAAAGAAAAGCTGTCATTTCCTAATGTAAAATCTCTTTATTTTTTCATTATGCATCACTGAGTGATTCATTGTAGAGCAAGTAAAAGATCACCCTCAAGCCTAGGACAGGAAAATATTTAAGGTCTGAGACATCTTACAGATGGTCTTGAAGATTCAGATGCTTCCTTTTTATCTATTAGAATTGAGATATACTCTGCATTGCCAGGTTATTGTTGAGTTGAGCCGATGTTAGTGATTTACACTGTTCCTGACACCATGTAAGTTATTAAACTGTTCAAACAACAACAAAAAAAAACAAAAAAAGGAGCAATACCTTAATGCTTGATTATTTTTTTCATTGAATCAACCTCTGAGTTAGGAAGAGCTGAGTGAGAATAAGAGGGACAAAAATAATTCTTGTAAAGGTTCGAATTAGAAATTCTCTTTGTGAACAAAATCTGATATTACTATTTAAACACTAAGTGCCGTGTCCTTTTAAATACCAAGTTTTACTTCTCGTCTCAGTCAACTGACGTAATCAGAGATACCACTATATCCACTGAGTTCATCCAGGCAGCAATTCTTGCTTCCTTCCTGTGTGTCTGACTGTGCCTGTTGTTCTCATGCTGCCATTTCACTGTTTTTACTTCATCTACCCTAGTTAATTGAAGACTGTTGATATTTTAAACAAACATTTTCTATAATTATTACTTTATATTAAGCCCAGACACCAGACACATATTCCCCCTCCACCGCCCAGCTCTGCTATGTGCCAGCTTATTTTCTCCATTTGTTATGTCAAAGGAATGTTGAAGGAAGTAGACAATCTTCTCTGCTTTGTAAATAGAGAACTTCAGAAAATAAGTAGCCAAAAGCTCACTTAGCCGGCTTAATTTGTTTCCTAGCCATCCATTTCTTTGTGTACATCAAAGCTATTATGCAACACTGGCAAAGGGATGGCTGCTTTTTCAAGCTGGCTGAGGTGAAGGCACGGTAGGACTTTCACTTACATCACAGAAAAAAAGTAAAATATCTGCATTTACAGTGCCTTGGCTGTTAAAAAGGTATGGAAGTTGTGAGTGTGCCTGTGCCACTGAGACCCCAGGGCAGTGGGCCCACTGCAATATGAAGCTTGGGGGAAAGGACTGTTTGGAGATGCTGATGAAGGTTATGGAGTGGAAATTCAGTCATAAGAACTAATGACTGTCTCACTGATAGTAAAATTCTCAAATTTAAGAGCATTATTTCAAGTTTATTACAGAAGATCCAAACAATAAATTATTACCCCTAGTTTTTAGAATGAGCATATCTCTTCCTGATAAATGAATAGCTCTTTGAGGTTTATGCACCTTTTCATACTTATAGTAGGGGTTATAAAAAGGGATTGTGGTGGCAGTGTACTTTAGATGTTATATATTTATAAAAAATGCATTGTACAGTTCTGTGTGCACTCACCTTTTAGGGGAATGTCATTCTTAAATACAGCTTCACTGCCTATGTAAACTATGGATCACCTACTCTTCCAGTTCATGTAAGCCTAGTTGCCCCGATATGAAAGAAAGAATTCTATCCTATGACTGCTGAGGATCTGTCCTGGTCCATTTGATCTACGAAGTAATGAATTTCTTATTGTTCAGGGACTTTGTTTGTTTCTGGTTTTGCATCACAGTCTTTGGAAGCCTTCATGTTTACCGCTGGCCTCTCTTTTGTCTTCCCTTTAGTCTCAGGCCTTTCAATTCTGCTTCCTGTACTAATACAAGTCTTTATGTCATTGAAAATTAACAATACCAAAGAGGTGCCCTGCCAGAGCAGAGCAGATCAATGACCCAGGAGCAGCATGTTCCAGCTCAATGGTGCACAAGTCATTTTAACTTCCACTCTCCAGTGCTCAGCTTCCAAAGGAGCAAGCCTTTTGCCCAGTATATTAACTTCTGGAAACTCCTTGTTAATCACTCTATCTGCAGTTCCTGCTCTGAATTTTCTGCTAAGACCTGAGTGCAGCTTTTCATCAGGCTGAATCACTTTTCTTTTGCCTTTCTTTCCATCTCATCATGTGCTGTCAGTCAGATTGGCAGCACTGCTGTGGTGTTCTGTACAGCCCTGCTGTGATATAGTGCTGACAGTTATGTTTACCTTATGAAAACCAAACTAACTGTTAGGAAATAAGAAGTCTAACAGTGTAAAGTGACACCCCTTAACTAACAGCACAAATCTTACAGGAAAAAAAAATCTTAAAGCAAAAAAAAGAGGCATATATACAGTGTTCTCCAAAACATGGAGAAAAATAGTATCATCAGAGATAATAGTATTGTCAAATGCTTTTTTTGTTGGCCTTTTTAGAAAGAATACAGTATTCAAATATAATATTACAAGGATGGAATATCTAAAGGCAATAATTCAAATTTTGCATGTAGACTTTCACTAGAGTTTATTGATGGGGTTAAGCTCAGAGTGATCCCTGGACTTAATGCAGGATCTTCCCATGACTTTGGAATTACCACATAGCAGTTTGGCACATGGGTTCAAGGGACACTTGGTTTGGAGCTATGCCTTTGCAGTTATACCTGAAGTCTGCCTCTTTTCATCAGGGAATTCACTGAGATCCGGGATGTGAATGCAGAAGCAGTTTAACCACTGAGGCAGGAACTTTTCAGCTCAAATATTTCAAGCTATATTTTTTTTCCTACAAAAAAGAAAGTTAAGGGTTGGGTCTAGGGAGATGTTTCAACCTTTTCTCAACAAAAAAAAAAAATTCTTTTTATGATACTAGTGGGATTTATCATTGCAAGAAGTAACAACAGGGACTCTAGAGAAAAGCTTAATGCTGTTTCATGGAGGATTTGGATATTTTGAAATTTGATCTTGCTCCAAGTCAGAAGGAAACCAAAAGTATTTAAGTTTTCATGAAAGAAAAGCTAAACCTGATGCCAGGAGAATCTGTTAGAGCTCTGACATCCTCCTTCTGAAGATGACCCACAAGAAATTGGACGGCTTTCCACCACATCTTTGCTGAGCTGGAATATTTGTCTCAAGCATTAACCAAATAACAAGATAGGAGAATTCCAAGGGGGAAAAGTTGTCTATAGGAATTTATTGACCGCAGTGTGAACACAGCTTTTCACTGAAATCACAAGATACTAACTCTTTTCCTCAAGGGAAATTAGTGCTTTTCACACATTCTTCACTGGGGTGCTGAAAGAGGCAGGAGAAACAGAGGTCTATCACATTTATAAATAGCTGTATTGAAAAAAAAACAACACACAACAACACGCAGTTTAGAGACATGTTATCTTTCTTCCACTTTAATGGCCTCATTTCCAGGCATGGATGCTCAGTGGTAACATCCAGGCAGTGCAGGCATGTCACAATGTGTGGCACCAGGCCTGCAGTTGCCATCCTGATCCTTGCCAGCCTCCCTGCCCCAGGAAAACTCAGCCATATTTGTTGTCATAGTATAAAGGAGCTCTATTGTTTTACCAGGATGTGGATCTTTTACCATATATTTCTGTCAGGATTTCTGTCTGTTTGATTAGAGCAGAAGTCTGGTGTGGAGGGGGCTGTGGGGTCACAGGGCGTTGTGGTGCCCTCCCCCCCGTACCAGCACTGTCCTGGAGCCCCCAGTGAGGGGAATTGGGCTGGGCCAGGGACCAGGGATGATGGTCCTGACCAGGGATGGCACCAGCCTGGCCAGCCTGAGGAGACCTCTGTCCTGCTGCTCCCTCACAGCTGCTGGGGCCACGGCTGAGACTGCACCCACTGCCACCTCCCCAGCACTGTGGGTGAGGGACCTGGACAAAGAGTGTCCTGGCACTGTCACAGTGTTTTCTCTCTCAGCTGCCAGACCAGCTCTAAAGGGGTCTTAAATCCCTTTAAGGACAGAGTGGAGATGTATCTGTTCTCCAAGGCTGTATCACCGACAGAGCCAGGGGACAGCCCTCCAGTGCCTCTGGAAGCACCACAGCCCTTGGTGGTTCCTGTGGAGAAACCACAGACCCAACTGAGGACAAAAAAAAAAAAATCCATCATTAGCTTCAGACCGAGAATAAATAATACTAATAATATGTAAAGAGCATCAGATGGATGTGGAAACGAACTGTCACTTCACTATGAAGGATGCTTTTGGATATACAGGAACATAATTCACAACAATATCCTTAAAAAGATAGCAAGAACTTAAATGCATGTGTATGCTTTGGTATTTAATGCACCATGCAGGCATCATATTTCTTTCATACTTTAAACACAAATCATATCATCTTCTTTAATGAGCAGAGATCCATGGCAATGATGAATTTTTATGGCAAATAGCACTGCTGTGCCATGCTTCTTCATTAAAGCCCTGATTCAGCACAGCAAATAAACATATGCTTAAATTTAAGTACCTGAGTAATCCCCAAACTTTCTGGTGCCATGCATATGCTTAGTGTCCCTAAACCTATAAGGAATTTGCTTGTAGTGGGTCATACACACCAAATATAGCTACTCCATATATACAGGATATCTTGCCTAAAACAGCTGGTTAAAATGTTAGATGCTTCATTAGCTCTGCATTGGTAATTTTAATTTTCACTGCCCCTTTGATTTGTGAAAAATGAATGTGTGTGCACACATGAACTCAAGACCTGAAAAAATGATGAAGGTAAAAAAATAAAGGGACATTGTGGGTTCAGGACATCTATAATAAACTCGAGCTTCATCAGCGTTTCTAAGTTTTTTAACCAAGAAATATTGATTCATGTTTATTATATTTTATGGCACTTTACAACAATTTATAACACTTACATTAAGGAATAGATGGGCCGGGATAAAAGCCAATATGAGTATGAAAAAGATGAAGTGCTGTCAGCAATAGCAACTTTCAAGTATCAGGTACAGCCCTTGTTTTTACACTTTATCTCACCTATTTAATATATGGTGGAAAGGTTTCATGATTAATTTTAGAATGCAAATTCTAGAAAAAGACTTGTTGTAGAATGGCCACCTGAAGATCATCTTAGCAATGGTATTGTGTAAATAAAAACCAAATGCAAAATATCCTCAAGGCATCCATAACTAAAGAATGTAGCTGAAATAAATATTGTGTGGAACCAGTCTTGAAAATGCTCAAGAAATTAGGAGCTTAGGTTTCAATGACAAACTAACTTAATTTCTTTTTCCTCCAGAGCTTCTCATGTTAGAAATCAAGAGAAATTAGTTGGAAAACTGGTTTTGTACACAAAATCCCTTGTTGCTATGTTACCATAGATATTTCTACAAGAGAGAGTCTCCCAGTGTGAGTCAAAATCTGTTCACTGAAATTTTCACAAGCCAGGTAAAACTAAGAAGGAAATAGGAATATATGGAGTCTTCACCAGGTGTTTCCTTTACTTTATACAATTATCTGGTCCATCTGCTCTAGAACCAGCAGTTAAATCCATTCATTTATGAGCTAAATGTTGGGAATCCCTTCTACCATCCCACTTCATGGGTATGGTCCAGGTTCTCGGCAGTTCTGGAATTGTTGAAGGATCATGTGAAACTGAAATACAGATTGAAGCTGCTTTGTAAGTCTGCCCATGGCATAACAAACTGAAGAAATTGCAAGGCATAGGCAATGGATGCAGCATATCTCTGTCTAATTTTGTGTGCTTCTGCTGTCCCCCAGTATTCAATGGAGAATTTGTCTGTGAGAGAGGCATTGTGATAATCCCAAGGTAGTTAGACAAGAAAGAAAGGTATCTGCTGTTACAGTTTGGAAAAGTAGATTGGTTACTGCAGGTGTTAAAAAAAGCTTGTAAATGGTGAGAGCCTCAATCTGTAGTATTGAGTATCTCAGTGTTGTCCCTCATTTCCCCAGACTGCTAAATTAATTCTTTAACATTCCTTGATTTGCTTTCTCTAAGGACACTGGATTTTTCCATTAAGCTTAGCCCATCTATTTGTTCCTTTCTTTGTGGCCATCTTGTGCTCTTTCTTCACCCTTGCACACCTTTCAGAGGCTCATAGGGAAAAAGATATGAATGTTGGGCATTTTCCAGTGTGGAAAAAGGTAAACAAACTGAAGTCTTCTAGGCTTGTTGCCCCATGAAGAGAATGTATGCTTTACATATGCAAACGTACAACAAAATGGTAAAGAAACGGTGTACATTCGGCTCATGTGGTTCATCAGTTTGGGGGCATATATTCTGGGACAATGCTGTAATTTCAGTGTCATCAGGCATGAAACAACAGTGAACCAATGTGTCAGATTGCTACAGTGATAGAAAATCAGCTGAACACAACAAATGTAAAAAAGAGAGGACATGAGATCCACTAGCAGCCTTCTGACCCAGGGAGCCATGTGGATTGGCCTTTAACAGTGTCCTTTGTGTTGTTAAAATGTCCAGATCTCCATTTCTTCACCTTTCTGTCATCCCTCTACTCATCACTGCAATAAGTTTGTCTAGGGAGGTTATTTCATATCATCTTGGTCGAGATGATAGCTGGCACCTACTCTTTAGCAGGGTGTGTGAGCAAGCATCTATCACACAATCTATAACAGCACAAAGTGTATCTTAAGCAGAGACATCTCACACATTTGACACGATCAATCAGCAGCATATAAATTATAGCTTATATGCTTGAATGTATTGCCAAAAGCTGTCTTTAAAAATTATTATTGCACTGCAAGTTCGGGTCCTGGTCCTACAGGCTGATCATCACACCCAAGAGTCTTGCATCTGTTCACGGTTGTATTATTTTTTCTCAATCACAGCAGTTCAGTGGTCCACCTACACGGAGCAGAATGTAAGACCGGGGCCCAAATTTATGTACCATCTGCCCTTGGTCATGCATGCCAGCTTCTATAAAAATCAATCACTTTATCTCTCTGAAGAGCTCCCACATGCAAAATTCCCCCATGTAAGTTTGAAACTTACAATGCAACTTTTTTTTTTTTTTTTTTTACTTTTAATGATCTGTTTTTACTGGGATTTTTTTTTTCTTGTGCTAATATTCAATATGACATTATTTTGGGTGGAGGATGATAACTCAGCCTGAAGCATGACAAAATAGCCAGAAACACACCACCTGCTGTGCTCCATGGCTTTAATATTGTACTGTTTAATAAGAAAATGACCCCAAGCGCTTGGATGACAACTCCAAAATGGACCATAAATATTCTGTACATAAGGAAAAGCTGAAAGCTAAAGTACACTGCATAATATTGCTATGGTGCAGAAGGGAATCAGAATACATTCAATTTGCCTAAGTATCTAGTAGTGACAGCCACTAACATTTGTTTAGGAGGAACACCAAGTAGATGTCTCTTTGTTAATAAATGAAGCAAAAGAAATATGGGTTACTGTGCAAATGGACGTTAGAGGAGCACAGATTTTGGTTTGATGTATAAGACACATAAAGAACCCAGTTCTGGGCACTGCTAAGTGATTCTTGCAAAATGCTGAGCCCCTGCTAATTTCAGTAGGAGTTGAGCAAACTCAGCACCTGGCAAGGATGGGTCTATCTATATTTAAATACGGAACGAACACTCATCCAAGTGGATTCACTTATGATAAACTGATGCAGCCTAGAAATTATATGTTTGGTTAAATTGGGGTAATCACAAAGAGGGAGACACTCAAATAGGCAGTGGTAATTGGTACAACAATGTCTGTTTCCTCCTTCTGATCTTGTGTCCTCCCCGAGGGTTCTCTCCTAGCCTGCATTAATTAAGAGAAAGCATGTGACATTTCTTACAGCCTTTGACACCAAGATGGCCTTTCCTAGGTTGCTCATGAACCCCTGCTGACATCAAACATGGTTTTTACTGTACAGGGCCCTTATCCACCAGACATTCATAAACAATATTGAATAATATTCCTGAAGAACTGTTAAAATGCACAGAAAAAAGTTATGCTATAATGAGAAATGGCTGAACAGTTCATAGGGAATAATTTCTTTGACAAACAGGAGCTTTTATTTTACTGATCCAATCACTTTTAAAAAAATTTATACCTCACTTGAAATCATGCATTTTGTTGCTGCAAGTAAGTATTGGTCATTTGATTGTTCTCCAGACATCTGTCATGAGCCAACTCGGCATATTCTATGATTCTGTGAGTGTGTGGCATTTAAATCTTCTGGACAGAAGGGCCAGGGAGCTGGGTTTTGCTTCCTGAGTGGTTATGTACAAGTCTTTTGAATCTAGCTAGTGTAAAAGTAGGTTCACTTTACTGTTCATTCATACTTTATACAATTTTTGCAAAAACATTAAAAATAGCAATTTCAGGTCTTGCTAAGCTGTTTCCTAGAACATTCAGGGAAATGAAAAACAGAAAAAGCACATATGTAGTCAAGACAGATGGAACATTTATCTTTTTGCCCAAATACCTACAGAGCAGTTTCTGACATATTCACCTCTGTTTAATCAGTCACGTTCTCAACATTTTATTACCCTGAGAGTTCGAAACAGCATGGTGTTGCACGCTGGGAGATATCCCCAAAACTTTAAAACTCTCACCAAAATTACAAGTGGAAATTCCAGTACTTCACACACACGCACACAAAAATCCCACAAAAAAACCCCAACAGCTGAGCAAAAGCAAATATGTCTGTAACTGCATACCTAAGTACTCCCTCGGAGTATCTGTGCAGCCAGCAAACACAAGGCACTGGCATCTGCTGTGGGAACACGAGGCCTTAGCGTGGGCAAATGGGAGAGGGACATGTGAGGCCCAAGCTCATGTTGCTTGTGCTGGGGACTCTTGGTGAGACACCTTGACTCCAGGTTACCTCTGAACGGTACACACGCTGTTTGGTGCATGTTCCCAGTATGCCAAAGATTAAAAAATAGAGTGTGGTGAGAGAGGCACGAGAGAGGTAGTGCTAAGCTACCCTGAAGTATGTTCTCGTTGCAAATATATGTCTTATGGCTCCAAATGTCATGCCTGGTAATGGGTGGCATCACAGAGAGAAGCAACACTAAATACCTGTTGATAAAACAGGAATAAAAGCAGACAGTTAAGACACTGCTACTTCTGCTTGAATTTCCTTTTAATTTTGCACATGCTGGCCCTGGCAATAAACAGCTTTCCACAAACTGCAGTTTCTTATCCCAAAGAAACTCCTCCCTGCAGTGATCTGTGGGGCATTTACCATGCAATTATCCTTCCCTGTCATTCTTGTTTGTGCTCGCTGAGGATCAAGCCAGCTTTATGTAAAGCCAGAGGGGAACACGGGTAAGGCTGGGGTCAGTTCCAGTTCCCAGAGATCTTTCCCATAATTTCTGAGCCTTGGAGCCATACTCACTGTAGTTCCTGCAGTGCTGTGGCACAGAGTCTTGTTGAAAGAGAACCCCATGCCATGCCATTGGAGAGAGGAGTAGGTACATTGCACAAACACACAAGTATAGGAATGTCCCACTGCCAAAGGACAGAGGTCTCCACTGAAACACGAGGTAGCCTTGGGTCACAGTCTGGACTCTTGCCCTCACAAGGAGTGGGGAGGCACATGAGTACACGCAGCTGTAAGGCTCCAGTTAGAGCAACAGCATCCAAAACACACACAGAAAATCCCTGTGACCATTTCTGTGTGCTTGCGCTTGTGTGTTTGTTTGTTTGTTTGTTTTTCCATGCCAGTGTCTTTTCTAAAATAATTTCCCTATTATATTGCTGGTACTCTGAACACTTTCCTGCACAACATTTAGACTGTTTAGGTGAGTCACTATAACAAACTGACCATAGCACCATAACAGCAGTGTGCTGCTGTTCCACTGAATGAACCAGCAGAGAAATTTGTGTGGGTGGGATTTGCATTGCCCTTTTACCTCTGTTTTCTCCTCTGTGGGCTCCACTCCTGATCCACTGCATTCCAGCTGTGGGCATCATTCTTCCTCATTGCATGACTGTTTGCTTGAATCTGATGCTTTATTTTAGCACCATGTGTGAGTACTCTCACTTGGTCCCCATTCTGCTTGCCTTTAACAGCTCCAGTACATGCAGGCTCTTCTACGTCAGTGCCTTTCATTCCAAACCACTCCACTTTTTCCGTTGCTGGTTTGTTTCCTTTTTTGCTTGTTCTTTTTTATTTTCCTCTTAGTAGGACATGGCAGAACACTTGCATTAGAAGAGAACTCCCATACTTCTATTAGTACATGGTATAAAGCCTGCTCAACAAGACCTTTCTAGATTTGAGCATAGATAGCTGGTATCTCCATCTTTGCTGGAAATCAACTGACACAAACAAATTTTCAAAGGAAGTTCTTAATGAGATTTGAGCTGAAAGACACTTCTTTGGACCTATGCACATTTTGTTAGTACATATGGTCACAAAAGCTGTATGGTCACAAAGAGCCATTGATGAGCCATTGTACAGCCACTTGATCACTTATTTTATGATTATCTTCGTTCTCAGGGAGTAGGAAAAAAAACAACATTGGCTTAGCTATTTTAAAATTATACAAGTACAAAAAAGTATATGCTGAGTGGTTTAAAAGCATTCTTTTTAAATCATATATAAATTAAAAGCTGCTTAATTTAAGAATGTATCTTTGGCTGAGGTACTCAATGTTGAAAAGTGGTTACTCAGCATGTGAAGTACCATAAGTACTTTTCATAAGAGTTTCTATGACATAACAAATTTTGAAAAATGGTTATTTACACAATAATTCCTGATGGCTTGCCATTATAGTTTATCAGATCAATAGTCAATGTTCTTAAAAGTCACTTAATTCAAATTTATGTATTCCACGTTATAGAGAAGATCAGGTAATGTATATTTGCATCAGAAAGCTTAAAAACTCCCTTAAAACTGTTAAGGTCCTCTACTCCCAGTCTTGTGCAATTGTATGAAGGATTTTTGCATTATTTAAATCCCTTAAAACTCGAAGAAATTCATGCCACCAAACTTCACTGAGCTGGTGACAAGCCATCTCTGATGATAAGCACTTTTGACAAGTTCTAGGATGGTGAGGGGGGCAGGGTGTGACAAAGATTTAACTTTAAGGATTTTTCAAATCGAAAGCTGTGGCTTTATAGCTTTTTTGGTTTCCTCTAATTCCACTGTACCGGAGTGCTGGGTCACAACTGCTGGGTTTTCAGTTGCATGGTTTCATGGACTGTGCCTTTTTCATCAACTGTATTTTAATTAATGGCAAGAATGCCTACTGCCCAACTAGGTATTCTTTGAAGTTTAAAATTAAAATACCTTAAATATTTGGCTTAATAACAGTTCAGTGCCTTAAAATTACAGACTTCATGTTTATACTACAAGCTCTGTCATGCTACAATTGAATATGCCCATTAGCATGAGTGGAGCAGGATGTTACTTCAAGAAAGATCGTTTTTTCCCACCAAGGACTTGATCCTAAAATCTGCAGTCGTGAGAGAGTAACTCCATTTGATTTTAGTGGGTTTGAGTAAGCGACTAGTGATATTTGTGGGGACACTGCAGGGTCAAGTCTTGTTTTGGTTGCTGTTTAAATGTCAGCACTCGTTATGACAGCAGTATTAGGGGCTTGTACTTCTTTTCCCTTACAATAAGGATACTTCTGCTCCAGTCTGTCCTTTGAAATGTTTATTGAGGACTAAGACTGTAGGCACCTAACAGTTTCTTTTAGATGTGCAGCGGTCATAGGTGTGTGAATTTGATGTTTGCTAGCATTGTGCTGTTGAATTGTCAAATGTACAAAAAGGAAGAGGGAAAATCAGAAAGGAAAAAACAAACAAACAAACAAACAAAAAACCACAAAATCCCCCATGTTTTGGCTTGGCTTGTGGGTTGTTGTTTTGTTTTTTTGTTTTTTTTTTTCTCAATAGCAACTGTAATTGCTACCATGTATAAGTCTATGGCAAAGATGTGCAAGCATACAGTGGCAAGCAGAATCTTACACAACCTTGGTGTGGTTTTCTGTTCAATTTAAGCTGAAGCCAGCCATGCAGAAAGGGGAAGAGTTGCCTTGGTGCAGCCCAGGCCCCATGTCCCCACAGTTCACGTGGCTCTAGGAATGTCTTGGCTACAAAAATGAGTTTGGTTAGCTGATCTGACTGCAAATTGATTAGGGAAAGGGATGTGTGCAAATGGGGAGAGAAGACAGAAGTGGGAAATGGTTCTGTAATAGATGCCCTTTCTGGGGACTGCTGAGAAAATGGAAACAAGTTGTAAATGCAGATACTGTAGAAGAGAAAGACCTTGCTGTTGGTTCAGATTCGGGGATTACTTCAGAAGAATTAGGAAATTTAATCAATAATGTGTGCAGGTGCCATATTTTTATGTGTTTGTAGGTTTCTTGAGGCAAGCTGATGTAAGATACAACTGGAGTTTAAAACCCTTTGAAGGTCATATTTCTGTTTGTTTCTGTTGCTACATGTCCCAGAGGAATGGACTGTAATCCCAGTTTATCCTGGGTAAACATGGTTGTGGAGCCTAAAAATATCTAAACCCTGTATTTCAGCTCTTCCACAGGTGTCACAGGTCCATACTAAGAACCCCATCAGTGAAGGGAGGATGTAAAGAGAGGGAGAAAGAGAGTGATGCCACCAAATGAGATTCAGACTAGAGAGTAACTGAATTCCTTGCTCTGGGAGTACAGGCAGGGTGTATCCCTGGGGCAGAAATCTCCCTGGGGAAGTGACTGGAGCTTTAAGAGACAAAAGGAGATAAAAAAAAAAGGAAAAAAAAAGGGGGAAAAAAATTCATGGCTTCAGGAAAGCTGCCTCCAAAGAGTATTTGACACTGCTTGGATCCCACACTCTACACAGAGCAACTGTTTCCCCCATAGTCATTTATATAATTATAACCTTGCTTCATCCTTTCACCTCAGAGTGGGAGGTTTTGTAATTCTTGCTAATTTCAGACAGATCTCCCACTGTTTCATGAGGAACACTTTATATAACACAAGTATTTCTGTGGGGCTAATGTTTTTAAAGCTGTGTTTGAATATTTCATGGATGGTAGGTTATTTTCTTTTCTTCAGCAGTGGAAAGTAAACCAAAGATTTTGTACTGCTCACAGTTCAAAAATTTGGGCATTTCAAGCAGCAGACATGACAGGGACTGGGCCTTGTGGGAGCTTCACTGGTGTCTTTGTTTAAGTTGGTGTTGGCTGGGTGGTCAGCACTTGAACCAGTGAATTATTAAATAGACCTCAATTGCAACAAAGATAGTAGGACCTGATAGACAGTCACAGCATGTGTAGTTGTGTGCAGCAGCTTAGCAGAGAGGTACCTGGGTTAGTTCAGATACCAGGCAAGGACAAGTGCATCCAAATGCTCTCCTGGTACTTCTGGGGAAACATTCATCTAAGATGCAAGGGGTGCCCACAGTAACTCAAGTATCTCTCCACATTGTGTCACATAAACTCGTATTCAAACAGGACATACTCACCAAAGTCACATATGTATATATATTTTCACTGTGAAAACATGGCATAAGTGCTGATAGTTGTCCAGATTTACTTCTTCATTACAACCAGCCTGTGGTTTCTTGTTTAATTTTTTTCCTTCTCCAGCAATGCATTAAATCTTTTGTTTGTCTTCCCTGCTTTGGCTGCACTTTATCAGTGTTTGAACGAAGATGACATTCAGGAAATCCTTCTCTTTGCTACCAGTTTGCCAGGAGCTGAAACCAGCTTTCTGGTATGATATCAGTAAAACCCGTAATTGGAGAAAAGGTATCAAAAATGACATTTTTTCCCTTTGTGAACAAAAAAAAAAAAGATGTGAAGAGGTAGGCAGAAAACAGTCAAGTGCACTATGAATCACTGCAGGGGTGCAAACAAAATTCCTTAATGACAGAGTTCTCCCTGACAAATTCTGTTTGGTTTTGCCTCTAGAGCTGTCTGTGCTAATGACAAGCGACTCTGCTTGGAACTTATTTGCATGAAGTAGTGTACAGTGCACACTGTGCATGAGTGGATGAGAGAAAGGAAGTAAGGCCACCCCAGGACTGTATCCCCATGACAACCCCATTTAATGAATTACTAAGGACCAAGAGAATATTGAACAAAAAGTCCCTTCCAGGACAGCTAGGGGAGCACCAGTGCGGATGTTGTCACACAGCACTACTGTGGTCAGCAGGGAAGAAAGATTTGAAAAAAGACCCATGGATGGGATTAGTCTGATGAAGTGGAGATCTCTGCCTCTGAGTTAATCAACTTTGGCTCCATTTAGTAGGAGGAAAACATGGGAAAAACATGAGTTTTGATTTGGCCAGATAAACTTCCCATTAAAGAAAATTATAAGGGAAGCCTTTACAGGTTGGTTCAGATTTAAACATTTAAACTAGAGATACCTCTAGTGTAATAAATACTTAGTCCCTAATGCTATGTTAGAATATAACTACCCAACAATTCAGAGACAAAGAAGCCGTTTTGAACAAAAAGAGGCACAAAACAAGTGTCATATCATGTCAGTGGGATTGCTGCATTAACTCAGATCCTTCTTTCCCTCAGACTGCTGACAAACTGAGAAAAGTTCCTCCACTGTAAAACAATGCACATGAAGGCCCAGAAAATGAAATGTCCATTTCTTTTTGAATAATTGGTATGTCAGTGATTCACAACCGGCTGTGAGTTGAGATATATTTATTTAATGGTTTAATAATTTTAATGATTAATTTTACTTTAGATTAAAAATCTAATTCAATGTCCACATTACACTTCAGACTCAGAAGTAACAGATTGAAAGGTTTTGTTCTCACACCTCAGAGGTCAGATTCCCCGAGATGCTTGTACAAGTAGCTCTGTTGAGGCAGGTGGGACTGCCAACAATAGGAGAAGCTGGGCTTTATATATAGTTATTTAAATGACATCCAATGTGTTGATAGGCTATGTCTAAACTGTGGCATGTGGAGCTGGTGTCTACATCTGGACTTCACATTAGGATGAAAACCAGGTGTGTAACTTTCTGCCTCAGCCTGACCAGCACCCTGGTGCCTGTTGGAAGAGAGAAGCTGGAAGCTGGGATGCTTTCTGACCGGTCCCTGGTGTGAAGCACCCAGGATATGGACAGAAAGATGCATCATCCTGCAGGTTTCATAGAGATGTAGATTGAATAGATTGAACTGTTGTGTCCAGTCTCCATTCATGGTCTTGTGGCAGTTATTAAGTTGCTTTCATTTAATATCTGAATGTGTAAAAGTGGTTAGATTTAAAGTTTATTTTCTCTTGGATGGGCTAATATCTGTAGCACATACACACACAAACAAATCACTGCAACAGCAGTGACAGAGAAGAAATCCAAGTATTTCATGAGTATTAACTTTTCCCATAGACATGCCCTGTTTGGTCTGGAGAAGGCTTGGAGTGCAAGAGGGAAGAAACTAAAGAAAAGTTTGTGTTGCTTGTGGGTTGCATGGTTAAAGGAAGCATCTTAGTATTCAGGACTCTTGTGCTTCCAGGTTCCTTAAATGCTAAGTGAAAACCAAAAGGATTTGGCTTTTCTTTTTTTAAAAGAGAAATATAAGCCAGTAAATTGCAGGGCAAGGATTGGTCCATAGTCAGCAGGATTTTTCAGTTGTACTAAATCTCTAACAGCATTAATCAAAACAAGTAATCACAAGCATAACGTGAAGATTCCCCAACCTGGAGTTCATCCATCACCTATAAATGGAGTTCTGCATTTCCAGGCTCCCTCTTCCTTCAGTCTATCCAGTATCCCATCTTACAGAAGAGCTTCTTCCCTAAGCACCCATGTTGAGATAGGAGAAAATGAAACTGGTATTAAACCCTCATATTCAGGGGGTTGGGGCAGTTTATTCCTGACTAGTCTGGAAGCTTTCATGCTGAAATACTGTTTATGAACTCTAAAGGAACTTCTTTCAGTTGGATAATGGTTAATTTACAGCCAGAGCTTAAAAGGGCAGAAAAAGATAGCAGCACAATTGGGTTCAGTGCATGATGGGGAAAAATAAATATCTCACGGAAAGAGATATCTGAAATTCAGATCACATTGAGATGCAAAGAAAGCTGTGAAAAGCAGTAGGAGGGTGATTGTATTCCAATTAGATTTCTTCTGCTCATATAAAACAGGCTTGGACTGAAAGTTAATCATCTGATTTATGGATCTTGGGAGGAGTGAAACCCTATGAGCTCCTGAACAATGAGAGGCAAATGAGACAGAGAGGAAGAAAAATAGAATAATTCTGAGGCTGTGCTTCTGAGGAAAACAAAGACAACAAAGTCTAAATACGGTCTTGGTTTAAACATTTACTGTAGTGCTATCTCTTAAACTCCTATTTGTGCTATACAAAAAAGTTGCCTTTCTTGGCAAAACAGTCAAAAACAACGCGTGATTTCCCATGTCACAATTTTGGGCACTTGATAAATGTGTTTCTACAAGATTTCTGCAAGACCCTCCAGAGTTATGTTGCCACGGTGGGTTA
>NW_016690507.1:420528-430610 GCF_001604755.1 Lepidothrix coronata | reverse complement strand
CGGGATCCCGGGATGGGCCCCGGGTGCCGGGAGGGGGGAGCGGGATCCCGGGATGGGCCCCGGGTCCCGGGAGGCGGGAACAGGATCCCAGGGTGGGGCCCGGGAGGGGCGGACTGGATCCCGGGATGGGCCTCAGATCGTGAGGTGGGCCCCGGATCCCGGGAGGGGCGGGCTGGATGTCGGGGAAGGGACCGGATCCCGGGATTTGGGGATATTAGAGCCCGGGGAGGGGACTGGATCTGGAGGGAGGGGAGCCAGGCCCCAGATGAGGGGGACTGGATCCTGGGATGGGGTTGGATCCCGGGAAGGGACCCTGGATCCCGGGATGGGCCCCGGATTCCGCGAGGGGGGAACTGGATCCCGGGATAGGGGCTGAATCCCAGGTGTGGCTGGATCCCGGGGTGGGGGACTAGGGGCTCGGGAATGGGGGTTCAGGGACTGGGAATGGGGGTTTGAGGGGTCGGTCCTTGCTGGGAGTGGACACCGGGACCCCCGGGCCCACTCAGAGCGTGACGCAGCCGCCGCTCCCACAGACAAAAACGGTGCCAAGATGCAGATCTTCGTGAAAACCCTGACGGGCAAAACCATCACCCTCGAGGTGGAGCCCAATGACACCATCGAGAACGTGAAAGCCAAAATCCAGGACAAGGAAGGTACTGGCAGGGCCAGGGAGCAGCGGGGCAGCCCCGTGGGGGTCCCCCAGTGCCCCCACCACGGTGATTCTCCCCCACAGGGATCCCCCCCGACCAGCAGCGTCTGATCTTCGCGGGGAAGCAGCTGGAGGACGGCCGCACCCTCGCCGACTACAACATCCAGAAAGGTGCTCCCTGGACCCTTGGGGGGTTTTTGGAGGGGGGAGCGATGTTTTCGGGGTGCCAGGTGCTCCCTGACCCCGCCGTGACACCGATCTCTCCTTCCAGAGTCCACCCTTCACCTGGTGCTGCGCCTGCGGGGCGGGATCATCGAGCCCTCCCTGCGCCAGCTCGCCCAGAAGTACAACTGCGACAAGATGATCTGCCGCAAGTACGGCCCCCTGTGTGTCCCCCTCCCCTTCCCACAGCTCCCCCCTGCTCCCTGTCCCCCTCCCCAGGGACACGGGGCTGTCCTGACCTGTGTCCCCCCCCCAGGTGCTACGCCCGCCTGCACCCCCGCGCCGTCAACTGCCGCAAGAAGAAGTGTGGGCACACCAACAACCTGCGCCCCAAGAAGAAGGTCAAGTAGAGCCACGGGCCCTGCCTGTGCTGACCAATAAAGTGTTGCAGTGCTCAGCCCCGTTTTCTGGTGTTTTTTTACCCAAAGATGTGTGGTTTTGAATAAAGGAGAGGGAGGGGAGCAGGGGGGGATGGAGGTGGCAGCGGTGCCGGGTGGTGCCTGTAGTCATGGACTAGACCGGCACTGGGACGCCCCTGTCACTAGTGCAAGGTCCAGACTGGCACCGGGACCCCAAAAAAACACGCTGCCCACCCAGTGGGCCACCCCACCATGTGCACACAACACAGATGGGCACTGGGACCCACCCCTGTCCCCGTGTCCAGCTCGGTCCCAGGCCCTCCCCACTCCACCGGCCACACACCAGGAGCCCCCGGGCCACGGACCGGCACCGGGACCCCCCCGTCCATGGACTTGGGCCTTGCCTACACACCCTTGCCCACCCACCGGGAACCCCGGCTGTGTGCACAGTGCACAGATGAGCACCGGGACCCCCCCGGCCAACGGCTGCACCGGGACCGGGACCCCACTAGAACCCCCTTCCCACCCACCGGGAACCCCCCGCACACAACACAGACGGGCAGCGGGACCCCCGCCGGTGGCGTGCGCACGGACCGGACCGGGCACCGGGCACCGGGGAGGGGGCAGCGGGCACCGGGGAGGGACCGGGGAGGGCACGGGCGCTGCCGGCCGGTGCCTGCAGGTGGCGGCGGAGCCGCGCTCCGCCCCGCGGCCCCCGGGCCTGCGCCGTTCAGCCGCCACCGGGCCATGGTGAGCGGCACCGGGAGCGGCCCCGGGGCACGGGGAGGGGGCGAGGGGGGCTCTGGGGACCGAGCAGTGAATGTGTGGTCTGGGGGGGTCACGGGATGGGGCCGGGCTGTGGGTGGGGGGTCCCGCTGCCCCTCTGCGTTGTTTAGGAACGGGCGGGGCTCTTCCGGTGCGCGGGGAGCGGGATGGGGGGTCCCGGTGTCCCTCCGCGTTGTGTGCACATTGGTGGGGGTCCCGGTGCGTGGGCAGCGGGGTGGGGGGGGCCTGGTGCCGGTCCGGTCCGTGCACGAGTGGACGGGGTGGTCCCGGTGCCCGTCCGTGGGGTGTGCGAGTGGCCGGGGGGCTCCCGGTGCGTGGGCACCGGGATGGGGAGTCCCAGAGCCGGTCCGGTCCGGGGTGGTCCCAGTGCGTGAGTGCAGCGATGGGGGGGTCTCGGTGCTGGACTGGGCATAGATAGAAGGGGGACTCCTGGTGCACAGGCAGCAAGGTCGGGGGGGGTCCCTGGACCGAGCCCATCCATGCACGAGTGGAATGGGGGTCCCAGTGCCCGGTTGTATTCCGGGCACGTGTCTGGGGGGTCCCGGTGCATGGGCAGGATGGGGGGGGGTGTCCCGATGCCCGTTTGTGTTGTGTGCTCAAGGCTGGGGATTCCCGGTGTGTGAGCAATGGGATGGGGCATCCCTGGTGCTGGTGCTGGGCTGAGCTCAAGAACCGCGGCCGGAATCCACCCGGGTCCCCCCAGGACGGGCACTGGGCAGTGTGTGTGGGGGGGTCTTACCCCAGCACAGGGGGGAGACCCCCGGGCAGTGCCGGCTCTGCCCAGAGCCCCTTACCGGGTCACCGGTGCCATGATGTCCCCGTCACCGTCCCCTGGTGTCCCGCAGACGGGCGAGGCCGTGCAGGCTCTGCTGCGGCGGCTGCAGGTGCTCCAGGGCGAGAGGGTCGAAACCTACCGGCTCTTCGAGGAGTGAGTACCGGCACCACCGCGGGGACGGGCACGTGGGGGCACACGGGGCACCTCCCAGGGCAGGGGATCCCCGGCAAGGCACTGAATCCCCGGCAAAACGAACTAAATCCCCCATCCTGATTATTTTGCATCCCTCCGGGACCCCGCGGTCGGGGCGGCTGATGAGCTCCAGCTGGCAGCAGGACGCTGTGCTGGACACCTGAATCCTGTTTTAGCATCCAGCAGGAGACGATGGGCTTCACGAGCGAAAAGGATAAAAAAAACCAACACTCCCTCCAAAAAAAAAGCAGTTTCCAACCTTTTCCCGTGCGAGGGGTGAGGCCACCTGGTCATGGGGGAGCTGCCAAATCCAGGCAGGAGGAGAAGGAAGGAAGGAAGGCAGGAGAACCCTCCCGGTGCTGCCCGTGGCGGGTGGCAAAAGGAGCTTTTGCAGAAGGAGGATCTCGGGCTGTTGCCATCCCGGTGGCCCCCGGGCGTGGTGACAGTGGCTTTCCACCCCCCTCACCTGTCCGCAGGGGCCACCAGGCGTACCTGAGCAGTGCCCCCCACTATGACTTCCCGCGGTACCGGCAGCTGGTGCACGAGGTCACCGTGGCCTTCAGCGGCATCTCCCGGGAGGTGCTGGGCATCGCCGGGCGCCTGCGGGATGAGCTGGGCCGCCCCGACCTGGCCCAGCACCTGGCCCGGCTCCAGGAACGGGAGCAGGAGAAGCTGCAGCTGGTGGGTGCCGGGCTGGGGGGGGGGTCCCTGGGGCTCGTTTGGGGGGTGTCTCTGGGCTCCCATGGTGTCCCTCCCGCAGACGGCGCAGCTCCAGCTGGCCCGGCAGCAGGCACAGGACCAGCCCGAGGTGGACGTCCATCAGCAGGAGGTGCAGGAGCTCAAGCACAAGTAGGTGGTGGCCCCACTGCTGTCCCTGTTCATTTTGGGGTGGCAGCAGCCCCCCCCCAGCCCAGGAGCCCTGCTGCCATCCCCCTTGTCCCCCCACTTCGGGGTGGCAACATCCCCCCAGCCCACGGAATCACGCGATGTCCTGAGCTGGAAGGGACCCATTGGAAGGGACCCGCGCGGATCGTGGAGTCCAGCCCGGGAGCCCCTTCCCTGCGTTTCCCCTCCCTCCCTGTGGCCCAGGGGGGCCCAGATGGTGCCTTCGGGGTCTGGCGGTGCTGCGTGGCCGCGTCCCCTCGGCCTCCCCGGGCTGAGTGTTTCATAAACAGCGCGGGGAAGGCGAGGGCGGCCCACATAATACGCTCCATATGGGCTTTATTTATAGTTTCCATCCGCTCTCGTAGGCTAATTAAAACCATTGAGGCAATCAGCGAAATTCTCCAGGACCTCAAGTACGATTCGGAAGAAGTTGAGTGATGGGTGTCCCCGTGGGAACGGCTGGAGGGGCCGGCTGGTGGAATGGGGGCCCCGCTCGCCCCCCACCCGCTCCCAGTGCAGCCGCCCAGGCACCTTGGCAAGGTGGGCATCGTCCTCTCGACCCCTTTTCTTGAGCACGGGCTGGAAGGGGTAGAGAAACCCCCTCCTGGGAGAAGTGGGGTGCCCCTAAATCCTGAGTATCCCTCAGCACAGGGGTCTGGCACGGGGCTGGTTCCCCTCCACGGGGCTGTGCCAAAGGAAAACCACGACCTGCAGTGCCAATGGGCTGTCTTGCTTTGACTCCCATCGAGGTGGGCACTGCCTGTGCTGCCCACTGGAAGCCCAGGGGCAGCAGCCCCCCCCAGACCACATCCTGGGGATCAACTGTGCCCCCAACCCCACGGCGGTTTTGGTTCTCCACAAGCGCCTTTTTTTATGGTCATCCAAAATAAACCTGTCCCCGTGGAGCTGGGCTGAGTGGTGTGATCTGAAGGGGTCATATGGCCCCCCCTTGCCACAGTGCCACCCCTTCCAGCTCGGCTCGGTCCCCTGGGAGCCCCGGGATGGGGTGACAAGGGCCACAGGCCCCATTTGGCTGCCCGCTGCATCCCCGTCCCCGCGCAGCGCTGCCGCTCCGCTGACGCAGACCCCGGTGGGGTTTCAGAGGTTTATTGGCATTAAGCTTAAATCTGTTCCTAATTGACTGAAATGGAACCAAAATAAGGCTGGTTTGAATCAAAATTGGAGCAGGCACTGGGCAAACCCCAGCAGCCTCCAACCAGCCCGCGTGGCTCCCCGAGGATGGAGCCCTCCCCGTGCACCCGCAGGCGGATCCCCGGGGAGAAAACGGCCAAAATCGCTTCCCGGGGGGCACTGCGGCGAGGCTGGGGGTCACCCGGGAAGCCCCCACTGCCCCTTTCATCCCAGAGGCTGCCCCGGCTGGCGGTTGAGGAGCAAAGTCCCCGTGTCCCCCCTGGCTGGGCAAGGCCGGGGGGTCCCCTCGCTGCCGCGGGGCGCGGGGGGCCGCGGTCCGGGGCCAGCAGCACGTGAGGGGCTCCCGGGGCTGGGCCAGCCCGGCCCCCCAGTCTCACCCCAGCCCGGCCCCCAGGGCTGCGGGGCCGTGCTGCGCCCCGGCCGCCTCCCTGCTCCCCCACGGCGGGGCCGGGGCGGGCGCGGGTGGTCCCGGGTGGGCGCCGGGCGCCCCGTCCCATCCTGCCGGCGCTCGGTCCCCCGCGGGCTACAACTTATCGCCGGGAAGAACCTGCGGAGAGGAGCAGAGCCCCGCGTCGCCCCGGGGTCGGCGTCACCCCCCAGCATCCCTGGGGGGTGAGGGGGGTCACCCCACGTCCCACCCCCCCCCGTTCCCACCCAGCCGGGGAGAAGAAGTGCGAAAAGGCTCCTTACCTACCTGGTTGCGTGTTTTGTGCGATTTCTGCAGCCACACGCGCCACTGGTCGTAGAGCTTGATGCCGAGGTTGGAGCAGCCGTAGGCGTGTTTCTTCACCCACCCGAAGAACTGCTTCAGCTCCCGCCGCAGCGTCGTGTTTTGCTCCCCACCTTTGGGGTCGCAGCCCCCCGCCCCTCGCTCTGCGGGGACAAGGGGGTCAGTGCGGGGACAAGGGGGTCAGTGTGGGGACAAGGGGGTCAGTGTGGGGACCAGGGGGTCAGTGCGGGGACCAGGGGGTCAGTGCGGGGACAAGGGGGTCAGTGTGGGGACCAGGGGGTCAGTGTGGGGACAAGGGGGTCAGTGCCACGGGGGGGAAGAAGCGCCTCAACCTCCCCCTCGTGAGTAACGAGGGCTGAGAGCAAACCGAGCTGGTTTTGGCTCCCAGCTGGGGAAGCCACGCTCCAAATTGGCTCCTTTGCAAGAAATCCAGGTGCTGGGCACGGAGCGGGAAAGGGCCCCCCTGCACATCCCGGGGGGGAAGCACAGCACCGTCGGCACCCCCCGAGCGGCGCTGGCGGCACTCACCGCTGCGTGGGGTGGAGGCGGCGGTGGGATTGCTCCAGTCGCTCCAGATCCCGGCTTTCTTGGAGCCGTAGATGCCGAAGGGATTACAGCGCACCTGGACGAAGTAGACGGTGCCGGGGCGCAGGCCGGCCAGGCGGCAGGACGTCTGGTTGCCCACGTCGTCCACCACCTGGGGAGGGAGGAGATCACGGGAGCACCCGCGCGGGGTCGGCGATCACACACTGGCACCGGCGATGCCGACCCACCTTCCACTCCGAGCTGTCCTCCACCCGGTACTGGATCTGGTACTTGGCTTGGAAGAGGAAGTCCTTGAGGGCCGGCGGGGAGCTCCAGCGCACGCTCAGCTGGTCCTCCAGGTCCCCCACGCGGCTGACGTGCACGTCCGACGGCGGGTCGGTGGTGACTGCGGGGACAGGGCAGCGCCGCGGGGCCGCGAGGGTTAAGGAGCCGCAGATGTAAAACCCACTCGGAGCAAACAGCCTAATTCGATTAGGAGCAATTCTGCTCACATATCGACCATTTCCTGCTGCCCCCCCTTCCGCCCCATCCCAGCGCTGAACCCTCCTCCAGCTCCCCTCCCGCTCCCCCGCGGGGTCACCGGTGACACGGTGACACGGTGACACGCCCGGCGTGGCTCACCCACGTTGAGGATGTCCAACATGACGACGTCGGACACGGCCACCCCCAGCCGGTTGGACGCCTCCACCCAGATCTCGTAGGGCGTGAAGAGGGCCAGGTCCTTGGGGATGCGGCAGGAGTAGGGCCCGGCCGTGTGATATTCCTGGCAGGTGTTGTCCCGGCCGTACCACCTGCGGGCAGGGCGTGAGCACCGGCACCGCCGGGAGCTGTGGGTGCTCACCCGTCCCCGGAGGAGCCGCTCCCACGGCCCGTTTATCTGCCATTCCACACTGCTGGAATTGTGTTACCGGCCCCATGGCTCACCCAGCGGTGCCAACTCAACCAGGGCCACGGCGGCTTCTCACCCTCCTCCTCCTCCTCCCCAGCACCGTGAGACCCAAAAAACTCTTCACAGCAGCACCACCCCCAAACAGGGGCCAGCCAGGAGGCCTCGGGCACCACATTCCCTGTTTCCCATTAAATCCCAGGCCGGTGTTTTCAACAATAACCGGAATTAAGGCGAACACCCACCTGAGCTTGTACTTGAGGGTGTAGTTGGTGTGCAAGAAGGTCTCTCCTTCTGTCCCCGGCGCCCACTTGCAGGTCAGGTCCTTCATGTTTTTGGACCAGCAAGTGATGTTGACCGGTTTTTCTGGGGGTACTGGGAGACAAAAAAACAAAAACGAGACTTTCCAGAGCCCGTTTTTTTTTCCAGCCACGGCAACCCAAACCCCAAATCCGAGCCGCATTCCCATCTAAGCCTCTGTACTCCCCGGGGCGTAGCGACCCAAAAAAAAACAAATCCAAGAGCCGCATTCCCCGTCCCGATCCCGTATTCCCGGGGCGCGTCAGCATCGTCCTTTCGTTTTAAAAATAGCCCCGGAGATAAAAATCTTACGATTATTGATTCGGACAAGCGCGGGGGGGGGTGGTGGTTTTTTTTTTTGCCAAAAACAGCCCTCTCCTGGCGTGGGGAGCTCCGAGTGGAGCAGCTCTTGGCGAGAACCAAGGGGGGAGCCGGGGGGACGCGACCGCGCCGACGTACGTCCAACGTAAAGGCAGGAGCCGGCCAAGATGCCGCCGTCTCTGCTGTGACACACCAGGTTGTCCCCCGACTGCTGCCTGGAGCCGTTGAGGCGGGCGAGGGCCACGCTGAGCGTGGAGGGCCCGAGGGCGGCGTAGGAGGCGGCGGGAAGGCGCCGCCCGTTCAGGGTCCAGTACAGGTCCTCGGCTTTCAGCGGAAAGTCCGGGCTGACCGTGCACGTGGCGACCAGCGAGGAGCCGATCAGCAGGGTGGGGTCTTGGGGGGAAATCACGGCGGGGTCTGCAGCCGGAGAGACAGAGAGCGGGGGGGAATAACGTCAATTGTGGAGGGGCTGGGGAGGTAAATAAGGCTTTTTGAATGCCTTTTGTGTCTGGTTTAGATGATTTGAGGGCATTTGTTGTCCGTCTTAGGTGATTTAAGTACATCTGCGTGTCTTCTGTATTCATTTAAATGCGATTTGTACCTGTGTAAATGCATTTTATACCAATTTAAATGCATTTTATACCTATTTGAATGGGTTTCATACCCGTTTAAACACACTGTTTATCTATTCAAATGCATTGTTTATCTATTTAAATGCATCGTTTATCTATTTAAATGCATTGTTTATCTATTTTGCCTTTAGCTAGATCATCCTATCTGTTTTGTATAGATTTAAACTATCGCATATCCAAGGTCAATTTAAACCATTGCATGTCTATCTTGGGTCAATTTAAACCTCTGCATGTCTATCTTGGGTCAATTTGAATCATCACGTGTCCATTTCAGATCAATTTAAATCGTCACATGTCTATTTTGTGTTGATTTAAATCATGGCATCTCTATTTTACATCAATTTGAGTGCATTTATATCTATTTTACGTTGATTTAACGACGTTTATTTTGTTACGTCTGTATTGAAGGTTCCAAATTTGTATCTGTTTTATGTTGATTTAAATACGTTTCATATCTGTCCTTTGTCTATGTGCATCTTATATCCATTTTATATCTGAAGGCATTTGATATCTCTTTTATATATATTTAAATAGGTTTTATCTCTATTCTACATCTAAACACACATCTAGTCCATATCTAAATGCACATCTCTTTTTATCTATTTAAATACATTTGATATCTACTCTGATACCTAAATACATTTCCTATCTACCTAAATACTTTTAATATCTATTTTAATATCTATTTTAATATCTATTTTATTATCTATTTTATGCCTTTCTAAGTGCTTTTTATGCCTATTTTAAGCCCTTTTTTTTTTTTCCCTCCAGGGCTGGGGCAGGGCTGGGTTGTGGCTTTGGAAGTTTGTCGGGACAAAAAGATTTCAAAAGCAACCCTGGAAAAATCTAAGGGATTTCCCCCCCCCCCTCCTCCTCCTTTCCCAAGGGCCGGCATTCCCACCTGGATCACACCAGCGAGGGCCGGGAAGTTGCTTCATCCCACTCATCCCAACCGTGCGCCATCAAATCCCCCCTCGCCATGGGAAACACCCCCCCCACATCCCGGTTTATCCCAAAACTTCTCCACCACGAGGCTTCCAAAGGCCCCCCCGGCCGCGCTCCGGGGTGTTCCGTGTCCGTCAGCCTTATCGGCTCCATCCGCACGCGCCGGGCTAATATTCCCAAATTACCTCCCGGAAAGTGCCGCGACCTCCCCTCCCCTCCGACCTCCCGGCCCCGATCGGCTTTCAGCGCCCGCCGCCCGCCCCGGCTCCCACCCCGCATTCCAAGGTCCTTGTTGTGCCGGAGGGATCCCGATGAGGGGTCCCCGGGGCTTCCTCCGGCTCCCACCCCGCATTCCAAGGTCCTTGTTGTGCCGGAGGGATCCTGACGAGGGGTCCCCGGGGCTTCCTCGGGCTCCCACCCCGCATTCCAAGGTCCTTGTTGTGCCGGAGGGATCCCGGCGAGGGGTCCCCGGGGCTTCCTCGGGCTCCCACCCCGCATTCCAAGGTCCTTGTTGTGCCGGAGGGATCCCGGTGAGGGGTCCCCGGGGCTTCCTCGGGCTCCCACCCCGCATTCCAAGGTCCTTGTTGTGCCGGAGGGATCCTGACGAGGGGTCCCTGCCGCTTCCTCCGGCTCCCACCCGGCATAATTAGTGCTCCAAGAGCCTCGTTACGCCCGAGATACTTAATTAGGGGTTCCTGCTCT
>NW_016690507.1:370750-419228 GCF_001604755.1 Lepidothrix coronata | reverse complement strand
GGGTTTCATTTCAGTTTTATATCGGAGGGTTTTTTTTAAGGAGTTGGGGAAAGAAAAGGGGAAAAAAAACCAACCCAATCCTCTCCGATAAGTGTCGGAGATCACGCAGTTAAAAAAGATTTATGGAGCTGTGCAGGGGTCCAAAGAAAAAGAGAAATAATTGCCTTGAAGAACAAAAGGGAATTTGGGAAGCTCTGAATTCCACAGGAAAAATAAATTTAAATATATATCTCTTTAGAGCTCTTCTAAAGCCCGAGCAACGAGGCAGACACAACACGCTCTATCCCTCTTTTCCACCCCGTTTTCCACTCTTTTTTTCCCCCCCTTTTCTCATCTCCGACTGGCATTTCTCGTGCCCATCCCTGGGCTCGAGGAGGGATTTATAAAAAGCCCAGGCATTCCAGCGCGGCCGAGCTGCACCGAGGGGAAACTTTCACTCTCTAAAAGGACATTTGGCTTCGCCTTCCCCAGCGCCGCACGTCGAGGGGGCCGCGGGGCGAGCGCTGCCCCGGACCCCCGTGGGCAGGGGGGGAACGGGGGGTCCGCGGAGGGCGAATCCGGCACCGGCTGCCCCTGGCCGGGAGGAGAAAGGTGCGGGGTCACCCCCAACGAGGGGCTGGCCGCGGCCTCGCCTTGTTCCCGGTGGGATTAAACCCTCCAGGCAGCAGGGTGGGCACAGGGGTGGGCACCGCTCCCGGTGGAAACCCACCGGGGTTCGGCCGCTGGCGTTGACGGCCCCTGAAGGGATTTTTGGAGCGATTTTCCTCCCCAGCCTCCGTCGCTCCGGCAATTCGTGCCCCAATTAACGCTCTTTAAAGACTCCCCCCCCCTTGAGGACGCGGGCGGGTCGGGGGGGTCCGCCCGCGGTGTCCGGGACCCCGCGGTGTCGCCGGGGAGGGGACGCGGGAGCCGCGGTGGCTTTTTCTTGGCGGGTCCCGTTTGCGCGTCGGGGCGAGGAACATCCATCGCCTTGAGAAATTCCCATCATAGGGAGGAAGCCAAACTTCCTGCTGCGGGGAGCGGGATCTCGCCTCCCCCCGGCTCGGGCCGCAGGGGGGGCGACGAGGCGGCGGGTGGTGGGACGGGGGGGGCTCGGTCGCGTTTAGGGCTCCGCGGGGAGGGGGGAAGAACAACCCCCCGTGTGTCCCCTCGCTTGGCGAGGGGGGACCCCGATCCCCGCGGGGCTGAGGCCGCCCACAGCTCAGCCCACAGGTGGCACCTCCCGGACCTGCCACCGCCCGCTGGGACCCCCAAATTGGGCATCGCCGCGGAGCCCCCGCCGAGGGATTTATTTTTGGGAGGGGGGCTCGAGGGGTGGTCATTGTTCTCCGTGGGGGAAGGAGGGAGATCCCTATTGTTCTGGGTGGGAAAAGGGGATTCATTGTTCTCTGGGATTGGGAGGGGGGCGGCTCTCGGGGGACAAGGGGGGACCCCGTTGTTTTAAGGAGAAGGAGGGGGGGGTCTCGGAGGCTTTGGGGGGAGCAAAGGGGGGGTGACGGCTCCCGGGGGTGGGAGGGGGTCGCGTGGGGAAGGGGTTCGCTATTGTTCTCCGGGCCGAGGCCGGGGGTTTCCATTGTCCTGGGTGGGGAATGGAGCCGCGTTGTTCTGCGGGAGGGGGAGGCTGGACGGCGGGGAGGGGGCACAAGGGGGGACCAGCCCTTCCCAGGGAGAGGGGTCCCTCTTCTCCGTGAGGAGAGGGAGAACTCGCTGCTCCGGGGGAGGGGGGTTGCCCCGCTGCTCTCGGGGATGGGGGGGAGCAAAAAAAAGGTTCCTCTATTGTTCTCTGCGGAGAGAAGGGGCGGGGGGGTCCCGGCTGGGCTGCGGGGACGGGGAGGAGGGTTCCCGGCTGCCTGTCGGGGAGCGATGGGGGGTCTTGGCTGCCCTCCGCGGGGGGGTCTCCGTTCCCCTCCACAGGAGGCGAAGCGCAGCCCCGAGGTGCGACCGGCGGTGTCCCCGCGGCTCCCGGGACCGCTCCGCATCCCGGGGCCGGGGGGGACGGGACACGCGGGAAGGAGCGGGGGAGCCCCGGGGGGCTCCGCAAGCCGGGGCCGGGGAGGGACGGGCCACACGGAGCGGAACGGGAGAGCCCCGGGGGGCTCCGCGCAGCGCCCGCCTGGCCCCGACGGGACCCTCGCCCGCCCCGCGCCCACCTTGCGAGAGCCGCCCGGTGCTCCCGGTACTCACAGGCGAGCGGGTCGGCGCGGGCGAGGCGCGGGCAGAGCAGGAGCAGCAGCGGGAGCATCGGGAGCGGCGGCGGCGGCGGCATGGCCGGCTCCGGTGCCCGTCGGTGCCCGGGGCGGCGGAGCGCACCGGCACGTCCGGGGAAGTCCCGAGCAAGTCTGAGCAACCCCCGGTTACCAAAGCCCCAACTGCCGCCCTGGCCCCGCCCCGGGACCGCCCCCGGGGGGGCAGAAAGCCACCGGCCCCGCCGCCCCCCCGCCCCGCTCCGGTACCGGCCCCGGGACCGGCCCCGGCACTGGCCCCCGCCCGGTGCCCGCTGCCGCCGGGGGATGCCGGACCCCCCACCCTACCCCGCCCCGGGGCCGGTGTCCCGCTCCCCCCGACCCCCCCGGTAGGTGAGTAAGAGCCGCCCCGGGGCCGCCGGCCCACGGGTGACTCACGCGCGGCCGCCACGGACCCTCCCGCGCCCCCGGGGCCGCTCTCGCCCCTGTACCGGCCCCCCCTCCCGTGGGCTCCCCCCGCTCGAAGCGTCTCTAAGATCCAAACCCTTGTCATTACTTATTTTTGGGGTGAAAACGGGAATATCATCTCATAAACCCCGGTGTTTTCTGTCGAATCCATCATCTCTGTTTTTTCCTCCCCAAAAACCCCCAAAAGCGGAAAAAACACCCCAAGTGGCTCCAAGTCCCCCCAGACCGTGTCTGCATTTGTCCCCATGGGTCACAGGGGTGGTGGCACTTCCGGTTGTGCCACCAGCACCAGGGCACAGCCACCCACTCGGGCACCCCCCAGTGTCCCCTCCTGTCCCCCTGCCCGGGGTCTCGGTGGCACTGAGAGCTTTGCAGACCCCCAGACGGGTCACAGACCCCCAGGACAGCAGGTCCCGGTCCGTGGCAAGGCCACTGTCCCCAAGCGTGGCATGTCCCCAGCTGTGAGGACAGGGGACATCATTTCCTGCTGGACACGGAGTGTGGAGGGTGGCAGGGGACACCCGGGTGGCCTTGGATGCCCCACAGACGGGGGGCGGGGGGGGCTGAGCCCCACTGTCACACGAGGAAGGGGAGGGGTGACACTGCGTGGGGCTCCGAGGTGTTGGGCACCAGCAAGGGATTGCAGGGATTAGGAAACACAATAAAAGAACGAGAGGGGGAGGGAGCCCGAACAATGCCTTTTCCCATCGTCCTGTTTTTTGGAAGCTTCCGAACTGTTTTTGTTGAAATTTCCCAAAAATGTCAGGCTCCGGGAGCCACCCAGCCTGAGAAACTTAGCCCCAGCGGCCGCAGTCTGGCCGAGTGAATCACGGCCGCCCCGGGGCTCTGGCGGCCGCCCGCGATCCCGACCCACCGCCCCGATCCCCCCGGGAAGCCACCCCGGGACCGGAGCCGGCGGTGGGTGCTGGGAGCGGGGAGAAGGAGAAATCCCCCTCCCCTGGAGCTGGAATCGGGACCAGCAGCCGCCCCGGCTGCCCACCTGCACTGCCCACCCCCCTTCCCCCATCTGCTTCCTCCAGCCGCTGGCCGAGCTCCTCGGCTCGCACCCGGAATGTGGGATTGAGCGCGGTGGCCCTGGGAAGCAGGGATGGGTGGGATCCCGGGGAGGGGTGCTGGCAGAGGGGACGTGGCAAAGGCGTCACCAGAGAGTGGCTTGAGGCTGTGCTGGCGGGCAGAGGGGAGCACAGTGGCATCAGGAGGGGAGGGGGGAGCCTCGGATCTCCCCGGTGTCACCTGGGACGTGCCACAGGTGGCACAGGGACATTTGCTCTCCCCGCCCCACGGCAGCACCTGAGCCTGTGGGATGGGCACAGGGTGGGGGGACAGAGCCAGCCCCCCGAAGCCGGGCAGTGCCAGGGTTGGTGTCCAGCTCCGTCCGGGAGCAGCCGGAGGTGGCCGAGCCGCTGTCTCTGAGTCAGCGCCTCGGCCGCTCAGTGGCAGCTGTGGTCAGCTCTGCCCTTTGACAGTGACCTTTAAAGCTGCTCCCTCAGCCCACGGGCCAGTCATGCTCACAGGCACCGGCCAGAGGCAGGATCTGTGCCCGACCCCCCCTCGGACCCCCGGCCCGGGCCGTCGGCGTCAGCACGGGGGTCCCGCGGGGCCGGCGCGGTCCGGCTGCCCCCCCGGCGTGGCTCCGTTCCCAGGCCCTCCTTGCCCTGCTGTGGTGCAGGATCTGGCCACGGGGACCAACCCCCTGCTCTGCCCAGGCGGGGTGTGACTCCCCCCGGACGGAGCCGGGTGACCCCGGTGACATCCCCAAACCCGCGCGGAGCATCCTCGGTCCAGCTTCCCACCAGCCATCACCTTCCATCATGTGTCACCAGGGCCCTGAATTAATCTAATTACTTGATTTCCCAGCCAGAGCTCGCTCCATAAAATCCTTGGACGGAGACAGCATCTGGCTCAAGGGCCAGGGTGTAAAAAACAAACAAGAAAAACAACCCCAAACCCCGGGAAAAGCGGGAGGAGAGGCTGCCTCGACTGCCTGCATCCTTTTAAAGTGACCTGGGGGAAAAATAAAGAGGCAAGAAATGCAAAGAATCCAGCAGGCAGAGTTTGCTTTCTATTCCTCTCAGTCACATTTCCACATCCATGGGTAATTTATAACCCGCTTAACCCCTTCCCTGCCACCCCCCCCCACCCCCTTTCCCTCGGGAGCATCCTCGAGGCGGCCGCACCTTCCCTCCTCTGTTTGCTTTGGGAAGCACAAAGAGTCCAACGGTGGGGTTTGAGGAGCTCTAGAGGAGGGGGGGGGGGAAAACGTGGTTGATGTCAAGGGGGTGCTCGAGCACCAGGGATGGGCTCAGCAGGATCGGGACATGACGTGACAGGTCCCCTGCCAGTGGAGGGGGGACCCTGGGGACATCTCAGCCGGCACGGGGTTGGGGGGGGGAAGGCTGTGCCTTCCCGAAAGGCTCCGGGAGGGGGGGAAAAATGTAGGTCAGTAGTGATAAATGCAAAAGGCATCGAGTGTTTCTGGAGAGGGGAGGAGGGAGGGCAGCAAATATTTGCCAACTTGAGTGGTTTTTTGCCCTGGAGAGGCTTTTTTTTTTTTTTTTCCAGGAGGAGGTGAGCGGCCGCAGCGCGGGCCGGTGCCAGGGGCTCGAGGTGCGGGCAGGTGCGGCGGGAGGGAGCGGTGCCCACCGGCCGCTCCACCCGGGGGATTCCCGTTCCCCCCGCGGGGCTCCGGGCTCGGGCTCCGTGTCTTTCCCTTGCCAGGGAAACCCCACCTGCGGCGCGGGGCCGTGATTTACGGCGACAGCCCCCAATCTACCCCATTTTCTTGGCCATCCGTCAGCGGTGCCGGACCCGGGGCTGGCGGGGCTCCAGGAGGGGGAAGGGGGAGCGCAGCGCCCTGGCAGCCCCGCCAGCCCCGGCCGCAGCACATTTTCTCCCGGCCCTGCTTTGATTAACAAGATGAATAAGCTGGCGGGGCGAGGAGAGGCCCCGCTCCCCGCTCCCGGGGGGGAGTGGGGGGCACGGGCTGTGCTGCCCCAGCCGCCCCCAACCCCTCTCCCCCTGCCCCAGGGTGTCCAGCACCCCTCAACCCTGAGCTGGGACAGGGAGACAACCCCCCCCTTCCCCCTGCCGGGGTCTTGCCATGTGTTCCCCATTAGGTTTGGAGGTTAACAAAGCCCCCAGCCCTCCTCCTCCTCCTCCCCTTCCTCCCCCCGGGGCTGCTTTGGGGTGCTGCCATAAATAAGGGTAATGGGCAAGGCAGGGGTGAGAGGGGGGTCCGGGGCCCAGGAGGGGCCTTTGATGTCCTTTAAACCCTGGGGAATCGCAGCTGTAAATTTGGGGTGTCAGGGAGAGCCTGGTGCCCTGCTGGGGGGCCCTGCAGAGGGAGGGCGAGGTGGAGGGTGGCACAGCTGGCAGGGGACACAGCCCCTTGTCCCCTCCTGACGGGATGGTCCCTGTGCGGGCAGCCCTGTCCCTCTGGGTGCCACCAGTGCCAATGTGCCCCCCTGGTCCCCATGTCGACCCCCCAGTCCCCCTGCTCTCCCCAGTCCCTCTGTGCTGCTGGTGTCAGCGTGGCCTCCAGTCCTGATGTGCCCCTCTGATCCCTGGGCATTCCCCTGGTCCCCCTGAACCCTCCTGCATCCCCTGGTACCCAGGCATCCCCAATCCCTGTGCATCCCCTGGTCCTTAGGCCTCCTCTCCTCCTGTATCCCGGGGTACCCCTGCATTCTCTGGTGCCTGAGCATCCCCTGCTGCCCGGGCATCCCTCTGTCCTCTTCCACCTCGAGGTACCTCACATCCTCCAGTGCCAGGGCATCTCCCCATCCTGCATCTCGGGGTATCCCACATCCTCCAGTGCCCGGGCATCCCCCTTTCCTGCATCCCAGAGTACCCCACATCCCTCAGTGCCCGGGCATCCCCCTGTCCTACATCCTGGGGTGCCCCACATCCCCCAGTGCCAGGGCATCCCCTCGTCCTGCATCCCAGGGCACCCCACATCCCCCAAGTGCCTGGCATTCCCCCCCTCCTGCATCCCGAGGTACCCACATTCCCCAGCGCTCGGGCATCCCCCTGTCCTACATCCTGGGGTGCCCACATCCCCCAGTGCCTGCCATTCCCCCCCTCCTGCATCCCGGGGTCCCCCCATCCCCCAGTGCCCGGGCATCCCCATGTCCTGCATCCCCGGGTACCCCCGCACACCCCGCATCCTCCCGCGTCCCCCGCCGGTGCCGGTGGATCTGCGGCAGGGCTGCGGCGGCTCCCCCCGCCCCCGGCTCCCCCCGCCCGGCGCACGGCGCGTCACGGCGGGGCCGGCGGCGGCGGCGGCGGCGGCGGCGGCGGTGGGTGCGCTCGGCTCCGCTCGGCTCCGCTCCGCTCCGCGCCCGCCATGGCGGCCCCGGCCCGCCGGCCCCGGGCCCTGCTCGCCCCCCTCGGCCTGGCCCTGCTCGCCGCCGCCGTCGCCGCCGCCGACCCCTTCTCGCCGCAGCTGGGGGACACCGGCGGGTGCCGCGGGCAGTGCGGCCGCAGCCTCCCGAGCCGGGCCGCCGCCGTGAGTCCGGGGCACCGGGGCACCGGGCCACCGGGGTACCGGGGGCATGGGGAACGTCAGGAGCATCGGGGGCACCAGGAGGATCGGGACACCGGGGGGCACCGGGGGTGTGGGGAGCATCAGGAGCATCGGGGGCACCAGGAGCATCGGGACACCGGGGGGTACCGGGGGGTACCGGGGGCGTGGGGAGCATCAGGAGCATCGGGGGCACCAGGAGGATCGGGACACCGGGGGGTACCGGGGGGTACCGGGGGCGTGGGGAGCATCAGGAGCATCGGGGGCACCAGGAGGATCGGGACACCGGGGGATACCGGGGGTGTGGGGAGCATCAGGAGCATCGGGGGCATCAGGAGCATCGGGACACCGGGGGGTACCCGGGGGTGTGGGGAACATCAGGAGCATCGGGGGCACCAGGAGTATCAGGGCACTGGGGGGTACCGGGGGGGTACCAGGGGTGTGGGGAGCATCAAGAGCATCGGGGGCACCAGGAGCATCGGGACACCGGGGGGTACCGGGGGGTACTGGGGGCCACTGGGAGCATGGGGGCCATCAGTAGCGTCAGGGTTACCATGAGCATTAGGGGAGGTACCTGGAGCAACGGGGGTACTGGGGGGCACTGGGGGCATGGGGAGCATCAATAGCATCAGGAGTACCAAGAGCATCGGGGGCACTGGGAGGTACCAGGAGCAGCAGGGGTACTGGGGTGCACAGGGGGCATGGGGAGCATCAGTGGTGTCATGGGAACCAGGAGCATCAGGGGCACTGGGTGCACTGGGAGTACCACGGTCATGGTGGGTAGGGGGTGCATGGGGACCATCAATAGCATTGGGGGTACCCAGAGCATCAGAGGCACTGTGGGGGTGCCATAAGCACTAGGGGGGCCCAGGGGGTACTGGGGGGCACCATGGGCATGGGGATCATCAGTAGTACCTGGTACACTGGGGGTACCAGGAGCATTGGGGGCACCAGGAGGGAAGGGCACCGGGAGCATCGGGGAGGGGGGGGGGTGACGGACGGACTGGGAGCAGCAGATGCAACAGGGGCACCAGGAGCAGCACCAGGGGACACCCTGGACAGGCATCTGCCACACACTGGGAGTGCCACGGGGGGCATGGGGGTCCTCCCCCACCACAGCTTTGGGGTGCCCCCAGTGAGGGCACCCACCCTGGTTTGGGGGGCCTGCAGTGGTTTCACCCATCTCACCGGCTCCCCCTGAGCCTGCACACGCACAGCGACCCCCGTGTGTGCCCCCCATTTCCCCCCCAGCGTGTACCCCCCCATGCACACCCCCCAGTGCAGCGCACCCCCCGCCCCTGCCACGGGGCCCAGCTGGTGCCAAGTGCCCCAAAAGAGACGGGGGGACCCTCGACGAGGACTAGGCCACGTACAAACCCACCCCGGGGTGCACTCGGGGGGGGGCGCAGGGCAGCTCCCCCTCCCCCTGGGATGCCACCCCTTGGTTTTGGGGTGCCCTGGCCGCGGTCCTTGGGGCGGGCAGCGCTTCCCGGTGCCCCCCAGCCGGGAGCGGGCGGGAGGGGGCCGTGCAGGGGGAGGGTCCGGCGCGGCCACCGGGCTGAGCTCGGTGCCAGCTCCACGCCGCCCTCCTCCTCCTCGCCGCAGGATGCTGTTCTCAACGCCTGTTACCGGGGCTGCCGGCTGTTCTCCATCTGTCACTTCGTGGATGCGAGCGCCGAGCTCAACACAACCCGGGCCGAGTGTGAAGCAGGTGAGGAGCCGGTGGCCGAGCGGCCCCCACGCCCCAAATGTCCCCCCCCGGGGGGATCCCCCACACCCCACCGGCACCACCGAGACGCCCCCCACCCTCCCCGCATCGCCCCGTGCCCCACGGCGAGCGGGGGCAGATGGACACCCCTCGGTGTGAAGGGGGGCCCTGGGGGTGGGGAACCCCCTAACCTGCCCCCCTGCACCCCCTAACCTGCCCCCCTCTCCCCCCAGCGTGTGCCGAGGCCTACGGCAACGCCGCGGAGCAGTTTGGCTGCGTGACCGGGTGCCACAAACAGCTGCCCGAGGTGGAGGGGAGCAGGAAGGAGAAGGTGAGGGGCCGGGGAGATGGGGAGACCCCGTCCTCCAGCAGGAGCTCAGCACAGTTCCTCCTCTCCCTGGGGATGGAGGCTGTGACATCCCACATGTGCATCCATCCATCCATCCATGCATTCATCCATCCATTCATCATCCATCCACCCATCCCTCCATCCCTCTGTCATCCCTATCTCTCCAGCGTCCATCCCTCCATCTCTCCAGCATCCATCTGTCCCCACATCCCTCCATCCGTGTGGACTGGGGGCTCTGGATGTGCTGGGATGAGCCAAACCACCACTGGCCCAGCGCTTTGCTTTCGTCCAAAGCATGAAAAGCAAATTAACTGGGCTGGACTGGGCTGGACTTGGCTTGGGCCAGGCAGGGTGATCCCAGTGAGTTCCCAGGGCGAGAGGACCTGACCGGGAATCGTGGCAGATTCCCCCAGTTTTGATTTGTTATCCTTCCCAGCAATTAGCAATGCTTTCCCCTCCGACATTTAATTAATTCAGCTTTTGGCCAATTAATTCAATTAAACTTTGGCCCAAGGAAGAGGCTTTTGGCTTTGTGCACGTGCAGGCAAGGACGGATCTGTGCCGCGAAAAGCTGCGGCTCCTCCGAAAAACCACTTTGCAGCCTGTTTGTAAGACCTTCCCGGCGTCTGATCCCATTTCCCAGCCCCTCTCCAAGGCCAGGGATGAGCATCTGGGGGCAACTGGCTGACGGGGGGGGGGCCCTCACCCCCTTCACCCACCCGAAGCATTTTTCCTCGGGTTCCCAGACGAGCCAGGCAAAGCAGATTTAGCATAATAATTAGATACAGAATCTGACCTATTTATTTCCTGTTTGCTGGTTTGACCGTGCAAGGGGCTGTCGGAAAATGTTGGGAGCCAGTGGCAGGGAGCAGCCAAGCGGATTCCAGCAGGGGATGCTTTAAAAATAACAAACCGCCGCGACGGCCAAGAATCCAGGGCACCGAGAGGCTGCCAGGAGAGCAACGCCCTCGGCACCGCGGCCGCTCCGCGCCCGTTTTCCACGGCACTGGTGGGAGCACAGCCCGGCTGAGGGTGATCCCGCCCCAGGGGCACGGTCCTGGGGCTGGGTGATGACCCCAGGGACCACCCAGTGACCCTCCTGGGGTTGGACCCTAACATCCCTGTCCGTCCCTCCCTGGGAGAAGCAGGATGAGGCCCGGATCTGAGCGCCCGGCTCGGCCCGGCCGTACCCTCGGGGTGGGATGTTGTCCCGCAGGGTGGGTGATGAGGGGACAGCGGTGACATGGTGTCCCTGCTCCTTTGCAGAGCCTGGAGCTGGAGGCACCCTCGTTTTCCCTGTTGGATTTGGTCTCCACCTTCTGCAACGACATCGTCAGCTCCGCCCAGAGCTTCATCTCCTCCACCTGGACCTTCTACCTGCAGGCGGACGACGGCAAAGTCGTGGTGTTCCAGGTGGGGGTGTCCCACGGGCCCTCTCCGGGGGTGCCAAGAGGGGTGGGGACCCCCTCGCTCACCTCCTTCTCCCTCTTTCCCTGCTGATCCAGTCCCAGCCGGAGATGGAGTACCCAGCACCCGAGGCACCGGAGATCCAGCCGGCACAGCCGGCACCACCGGGATCCAGCCCTCATGTCCCCCAGCCCCACACAGGTGCAGGGGGGTCCGGGCTGCTGGGGGTGGGGGCCGGGAACCTTGGAGCCCTCCTGGCTCCCATCCGAGCCCTCCAGAGCCAAACAAATTACCCGCTTCCTGGGCCTGATTCGCTTCCCACACCCCCACCCACGTGGGGCCGGGGCTCGGCACTGGGGACCTGCTCCAAGAAGCTGCCGGGATCCTCTGTGCCCCCTCAGCTGGCAGAGGGTCCCCAGGGGGATGTGCTGGCAAGGGGATGGGGAGCGCTGGGGGTGTCCCCACGTGGCTGCCTGTGTTCAGCATCGCCTCTCCCCTCCCAGGCCCCGGGGCGAAGGGGGAGAAGCCCCCCATGAAGGAGCCGAGGGGCAAAGCCAAGGCGCACCCCCCGGAGCCCCCGCAGCAGGAGCACGACTTCCTCGGCTGCATGTCCAAGTAGGTGGTCTGGGACCTGCTGGATGTGCTGGAGCAGATTCCCCCCAACCCCAACTCCCACCCCTGCCCGTGCCCTGCCATAAACTGGTCCCTTTTCTTTGGTGGGGGGTGGTGGGGTGCTACAGGCGCTCGGGCCTCCCTCGCTGGATCCTGGCCGCCTGCCTCTTCCTCTCCATCATGGTGATGCTGTGGCTGAGCTGTGCCAGCCTGGTGACCGCCCCCGAGCAGCACGTCAAGACCCAGGTATGGGGGGAGCACAGCCCGAGGGGGGGTCCCCAACACCCACTGGGGCTGGGTGAGATGCTGCTGTGCAGTGTTGGTGGTGCCCAGCCCGTGTGGGGCTCTCCGTGTGTCCGTGCCGGGTGGGACATCCCCAGCCAGCCCCGTGGTGTTCCCTGGTGGGGGTGAGGGGATCCTGTCCCCTGCTCCGGGGCTGCACAGTCACCTCTGCCTCTCTTCCAGCCTCTGAGCATCAATGGGGACAAGGAGTACCTGGAGGACCTGGGTGGCCCCGGCGCCTTCCCGCTGCCGCCCGTCATCGCCGTCACCCTGTGCCCCGCGCACGGGGAGGACGCAGGGCCGCTGCCCCTCAAAGTCGACCTGGACAAGACCATCCTGTAGCACTCCCATCCCTTCCCATCACCTCTCTGCCACCTCCCCGTCACCGTCCCCATGGCATCATCCCTGATCCCGTTCTGCTGCCTCTCTGGCTGCCCCACATCCCGAGCTCTCAGAGGGGCATCTCTGGACCGGGGAACGGGATCCAGCTGGGTCCCGCTCTCCTCCCCAGGGATGGCCACTGTGGAGAAGGCTCCAGGAGCCAGGCGGCTTTGCCTCCTCCACGGATGTGCCGTGCACTGGGATCCTGGTTTCCACCACTCCAGAGCCAAGAGAGGAGCTGCCAGAGCCGGGAGGCCGGAGGGAGCCCGTCCTCGGAGCAGGACGGTCTGTCTGCTCCCGCCCGGAGCCGCCGGGGCCCCGCAGCCCTCCGGGCACGGGTCCAGCGCTGGGCAGGAGGGAGCCGGCTGCCGTGGGGGATGGAGAGTGTCTGCAGCCTTCTGAGCTTTGGCTCGGCACATCCCCGGCCTCCCACCTTGGGCTGAGCCTCCAAGGCGCCGGCTCCGGCCCTGGGAACTCCCTTCCGCCGGCCGGAGCCGATTGCCTCGGGGAGCCGGAACGTGGCGAATGGATTTGGCGTTGGCAACCGGACAGGGGAGCGGATCTCGCCGCCTCCGTGCCCACGCGAGGACCCAGCCGGCCCCTTCCCGGAGCTGTGGAGGGGCCCTGGGATGGCTCCTTCCCCTCCTTGCTCCGTGACGCCGTTGGGGCACTGGCCTGGATGCCGACAGGTTGCTGGTGGGACCAGGAAGGGGATGAGGTGGCATTTCCTTGGCTTCAAGCTTGGGCAGGAGGTGGGAGCTGCGGGGACGGCTCCATCCTGGGCTCAGCATCCTGTTGGGATGGCTCCTTTCTGGGATCAGCATTCCTGCCCGGTGCTGGCAGCAGCTCAGCCTGTGGGACTGTGGCTGATGGCAGGACCTGGCAGCAGCTGGTCACCGTGTCCCTGGGCACCCTGGCCAACAGGGACCCCCTCAGCTCACCCTGGTACCGCCTCTTGGCATGGAGGGGTCCCCTCCCTCCTGGTGCGAGCCGAGGCACCTCCCCATGTCCCCACCGTTCTCCATCACCCCACTTTGTGCATCGTTCCGTGCTTTGATTTGCACAGGCATGTGGTTCCTCGGCCCCCGGCGCCCCACGGGTACACCCCTGTGCCAGAGGGTGGCCCCGCCATCCCCCTGTCACTTAACACATCTGTACAGATTAACTTATTACCCTGACCCCCCTCAACCCCTGGGTTTTTGGGCTCTCTCTCCGTGTGCCAGCCGCTCCCTGGGGCTGGCGTGGTGGGGCAGGGGACTCTCGTTCCCATCCCCGTCCCTGCCCATTTCGTGCTGCTCCGTATCACTGTCACCCACACGACATATCTGGGTTTGGGGAGGTGGGTTGGGGGGGGCTGTGGGGGGGTCTCGTGTCCGTTTTGGGGGGTACACTTTTCGTTGTCGCTTTTCGGCTCCGTGTGAAGCTCGGTGGAGTCTGTGACGTTCCGGCCACGGCAGAGCTCCCTGTCCCCAGGGCACAAAACTCCAGGGACAGGGCGGCCGTGGAGCCCTCCCGGCTTCGCTTCCAAAGGGCAAACCCAGCCCTGAGCTGGGAGGGGGAATAAAAGGTTTGTACCAGACCTGGGTGAGTCGCTGGCTTCACGGGGTGCTGGTGGGAGGGCACCGGGCTGTTCCCAACCCGCCATCCCGTCTGTGGAAACTGAGCCGGGATGAAACCTCCGGCAAACGGGAGACAATTCCCTTCTGGGCTGTTTGGCATGGCCATGGGGCGATGCTCCTCCCTGCTGCAGGACTGGGAGGCTCAAGTGGGAGAGGAGATGCTGTGGGAGCTGCTCCCAGCACCCCTGGGTGGGTGGGCACAGGGTGGGCAGAGACTCATTCACCCCAACACATCCCCCCTGTCAGCTGCGAGGAGGAGGAGGCCGGGATACTGCAGCAGGGAGGGCTGTAGGCACATGGAAAGGTCGGGGAATAAGGGATTTTCCCACTGAAAATCACCCCTCGACACCTGGACTCCCATTTCAAGGGGGTGGGACATGTCCACCCGTGGGTGTGCCCACCTTTCCCCCTAGGGACGCGCTAGTCCTGGCACAGCAGCTGCCGAGCTCCTCCCTCCCGTGCCAAACCCGGCAGGAAGGCTCACGCAAGGGCTGCAGCCTCGGTTTTAGCACTTCGGGAGCTCAGCGGGGTCCCGTCCTCGGAGCCAGCAGCGGCGCGGGGCCCCAGAGGAGCCGGGGCTGGCCTTGGCCTCCGCTGCTTGTTTTCCCCGGGATGCAGAGCCAGGGACGTGGAGGTGCTGTGGATGGATGCCGGGGTGCTCCACATGAGTCACGGCCAAAGAAGGATCTCCAAAGGGATCCAAAAGGAATGCACAGAGCCTGGTGTGTTCCCTGCCAGCAGCCTCTGCTGCCGGAGCACGTTCTCTGCCTGGCCCTAAATTGGGGGTGAGATGTCACCCCCTCAGTGCTGGAGGGGAGAGGAGTGTGGGCACAGTGCTGTGCTCACAGGACGGGCATAGGAGGGTGTTTTCCCTAAATGGAATGGAGAGGGATGGTGTTTCCAGCTCGCTGCCTGGGCGGGAGGATGCTCCCGGCGGCCTTGGCTGTGCAGGGCGGGTGTGGGAGGCAGAGTGGGGGCCATGCCTGCACTTCCCAGCCAGTAATGGGGTGTGGGGGCTGCCACGGGGTCCTCAGCAGGCAGCTGGGTGCCTCAGGGTCCCAGGGTGGGCAGAGGGGGGTGTTGGGGGCCGTCAGGATAAGAGGGAAAGGCTGAGAGATGGAGCCCAGCACTGAGCAGCTTTTGGGGTGGGCACGAGCTGATGGCCCAGGGGCAGGAACTGCCAGGCCCAGGTCACTGAGTGCCCCTCAGACAGCATGTCAGGGGGTGTCTTTCTCCAGAATTTTCCACAGATAGCCCAAGGCATCAGCGCTGAGCCCCGTTACAGGCTGGCTGAGGGTGATGGCAGCAGTTTGCCCTCGACACCCCGCGGTGACAGAGCAGCGGTTTGGGCGCAAGGAGGAGCAAGCAGGGGAACCTCAGGATGGTGCTGATGGGGGCTGAGATCCCCCAGCCCGGAGCTGTCTGCACCCCCCTACCACGGGCTGGTGCAGAGGGAGGTGGAAAGGCACAAGATTGGTGCAGACAGCTGGCAAACCCTGCCCGCCGTGGGCAGCGGCTCCGAGCGGGTCCCCTCCTGGGATGGGAGCCGGGGCTGCAAACCGTGGACAAGCTCCTCGCCTTTAAACTGGAGTCAGATTCCTTGCTGCTGGCTCGGGGTGCAGGAAACTGTGCCCAGGAGCAGGTGAGGAGGGACCCCCCCTGGAACAAGAAGGAGACGCATGAAATCAGCTGGTTCCACTCCCCCCAGCAGGCAGCCGGGGGGGCTTTTCCAGCCGACGCCTTCTCCTTCTCAGTCCCTCTTTTATTTTTTCACGGGGGAAGCAAAATTCGTGGTGTGTGGCCCCACTGGCAGCGGGCAAAGCCAGGCTGTGGTGGAATCACCCCCTCCAGCCCATGCAGGGGCTCACCTCCACATGCCCACAGTTGCCTGGGTGCATCCACGTGTCTGGCCACAAGGCAGAGGTCCACAAGCAATCACCGATGAGTTGCTGGGGGTTGTGGCAAGAAGTGACCTCAAAAAGCGTGGAAAAGCCATAAGTTTGCCCCCCACACTCCACACAGACCTCCGTGACCTCTCCCCTCTGGGCCATCACTTGGTCTCAGTGCCAGCAGCGGGTGCTGGGGGTTGGGGGGGTCTCTCTGGGTCAACAGCCCCCCCGGCTGCTCTCAGTGGCTGTGCTGGGCTGTGCTGTTCTCCCCTCCAGAAAATACCACCTCCATTCTCCCCTCGGTTCCCCCCTTGCACATCCCAGCTGCTGGGAGCTGGCCTGGCTCCTCCGGGCTCTCACTCCAGCAGAGGAGCCAGGCCAGGCAATGGATGTGTTTGCACATGGGTTTCCCTCCCCTCTTGCCGTCTGCTCCCACCGGAGCCGTTTGTCCCTGTTTCTCATCCCGTTCTCCTGTGCTTCAGGAGCACTTCCAGCTCCCTGTCCCGCTCTCAGGTGCCTGGAGCTCTGTGTTGTGTCCCTTTGGGATGTCTCTGCTTGGAAAAAGCACTGGGGTCCTTGGTCCAGGGATGTCGCAGAGGGCAGAAAGCCCAGGACTGGGTCAGCAGTGAGGGGAAGGACTCCAAGAAGTCCTTGCCTTGTACATTTGTGTGCCAACCCCCATTTCCATCCTCTGTGACTGATTCAGAGGGGGCATGGTGTTGGTTCACCTGGGGCTGCACCCACTGCTTCCCTTCACCCCTCCTCACTCACACCCCAGGCACTTTCTGGGGGACACAAAGTGGTTGGAGGGAGGTTTCTTATCCTTGTCTCGTGCTGGAGGAATGAGGGTCTTCCATGAGAATCCACAATCCGGGTGAAACAGCAGGTTTGAACTCTTGGACATGGTGGAAGAAGAGCCTGGGCAACTCTTTCAGCTGGGAAAGGATATTTTCTAGCAGCTCCAGCTGCCTCTCGCTGCTCCTGCCAGCACATGGCTGGGATCTGGTGATCTCCTGACCACCCTGAGCTGCAAATTCAGCTTTAACCCCAGTGGAGCTGGGGTTAAATCTCCATTCAGGGATGGAGTGAGGATGAGGACGCAGGGTGGGGAGCTGGAAAGCACCTTCCCAACACCTCCCGTGGGAGCTGAGCCCTCTCCTTTATAAATGCTCCTTCAAATTGTGCCGGGGACCATCCCGGAGCCACCACAAAGCTCTCGTGGCCTTCAAAGATGGAAACCCCGTGGTGCTGTTGGAATCCAGCAGGGAAGCACCGTGCCAGGGATGGCCACCCGGGAAAACACATCCATGGGCTCCCTCTCCCCGTCCTCCCTTCCGTGACCTACCCCGAAGAAGCTGGAGCCGCGGGCGATTCAACAGCGGCAAACCCCAAACGAAAAACAATCTCCTGGCGCTAATGGGATTGGTTCTGTCCCTACCACGCACATTCCAGCCCGGCTCGAGGGACCGCCCGGGGCGGAGGGGGGGGGAAAAGAAGGGGAAGGGTAAGGAAGCCAAATTATTTCCCCATCTTCAAATGTCAGGGTTCGGCGCGGTGCCGCGGCCGGGCCTGGCGCAGCTGCCGGGCCGCGGCGATGCCGTGCACGGCAGCCGGCACGGAGCGCATCCAAGCCCGCCAAGTGACATGGATTTTCCGTTCCCTGGGCTTCATTACTTCTTGGAAGGCGGGCCTCGCTCGCCGGGGCCGTGAGGGGCTTCGCTTCGCGCCGTGTTTATTCCCGCGGCCGTGTGTTCTCCTGCCAGGTGAGGAAGCGCAGCCAAGCGGGTCGGGGAAGGCTGGGCCGTGCGGCTGCGGTTTGGCCGCGCCGATGGGAACCGGGCCCTCCCGAGCACCTGCTCAGCCCCAGGCACTGGAGTCGTCCCTGGATTCACGGGGGTGACACGTGTGCCGGACACTGCAGCACGTGGGGGGGGATCTGCTGGACCAACGCCACCAGCTGACCCGGGATGTGGCTCCCGCAGGCGTCGGATCCATGCGGGAGTGGAAGGAGCTCAAGATTCATTAAAGAAGGTGTTGAGACTTCCCCCAGGCCACACCTCACGAGGCTCTGCTCTCTGCTCCCCGCTCACAGTGATTCCTGTGCTTCCCAGAGCAGGTGTGTGTGTTATCCATGCTGGATGAGACATGGATAAGATACCCACCCCACTGCTCCATGGGGTGGGTGGCACTGCCCGGGGGTGGGAGCCCAGGCTGGCTCCATCCCAGCAGGGAAGGGATGCTGCTCACCAGGTGTGTTGTGCTGGAGATGAACAGGTTGACTCTGAAATTTGGGACCTGCAGGGCTGGTCTGCACCCCGGGATGGTGGGAGCCTACAGAGCCCATCCTGGGGGGCTCAGGCACCCCCCACATCCCTGGGAGTCCCCTGGGGTTGGTGGAATTCTCTGCGGTGGCAACTGGCAGTGGTGGTGCCCGAGGGGGAAGGAGAGGGTGGCTCACCTTCACCAGAGACTGTTTCATCTCCAGGAGATAAAACACCTCCAAGCCTGCCCGTGGCCGTGGGGAGACACAGGTGGGGTATCCCATGGGGCAGAATAAAAGGGAGGGAGAAGGGCCAGTTCCAGCCCTGGCACAGCAGACACACCCCAGCCCGCGTGCCCGACCCCTCCCTGGGATCACGGGCTTGCCGGGATTACACAGGGATTAGCAGGGAACAGCCGAGCAGAAATCCAGAGGGAATAAAACCAGCCAGAAGCTCTGGCACCGAGAAAGCCCACGGCACCCCCTGGACACGCGTGGTGGGTGGGAGGTGGAGCCGGGATCATCCCCAGCGCTCCGTGGAGGCAGGGACAGCGAGGGAGGTCACCACAGCCTCCTCCACAACCAGAGCAAACAAAGGAGCCCTGAGGATTTGTTGGGCTGGGGAAAAATCTAACAAGAATTGGAAAAAAAAAACCGCCAAACCCCTGGATGTGGCCAGCTCCGTGCCTCCTCCACCCAGCCCAAACCGTGTGGATGCTGGGGCTGGAATTCCCACTCCTGAGCAGGATGAAATGGAGAGGTCGGAGGGAAAGGCAGCGCTGCCAGCTCATGATTTTGTCATTAGTCTCCCAGTGCTGGCCGTGGATTTTAAAGCCCAGCTGTGGGAGCCGTGGGATACACAAGAGCTTGGCTTGCAGAGGAAGGTACATGGATAGACCTCATGTTTTGTAAGGGGAAAAAAAAACCCAGTAAAAATATGACTCAAATACATCCCGATGGCGTAAAATGAAGATCAGAGAGAAGAAGAATGTAAATAGTTTGGAGTTTATTCCTTTTTTTCTTTTTTTTTTTTTAACCCAGTCCAGTTAGATCTGTGATTTTCCAGGCAGAGCACCGCTCTCCACAGTAGGAATTCCAGGACTGCCTGGATGTAGTGTGTGCACAGGATAAATATATTAAAGTTGTGTGAGTTGCTCAGACGCTGTGCTAACACTGGTCGTAAAATTCACCTTAGATATAAGGCAGGCTGCTTGGGGAAGGGGCTAAGTGCACTCAACAAATAATGAAGAGAAATAAAAATAAATATCAAATGGCCCATAAAATCAAACAATAATGGTAACTAAAAAGTTCCTGGATTTGCTGCCAGAGGTAAAATCCCATCAGCAGCATGAAATAAGAAGAAATACCCCCTCTTGGTTCCTTTCTCCACATGACACAAGTCAGCACGCCTGGTCACCAGAGTAGTTTTGGAATACATCTTCCTTCCAGAGTCTTATAAATGCATTTTTCATGCTTTGAGAGACCTTCTGGGGTTCAATTTAACTGGGATCTGGGGAACATGTGAAAGGCATTTACGGCATCCAGCCCAGCCTGGCTTTTCCTGCAGGGGAAGCAGAGGTGTAACGTTCACAGCTCCCACCGCCGCCCCACCTGGGACAGAGAGGGCTGCAGCCCTTTGTGGAACAGAAATAGATGCACTTAAAATATCTGTATGGGCCTAAAAATAATAAAGGGAAAGGGTTTGTCTTAACTCTTTTAAAGATCAGGGTGTGCTGATCATATGGGGAGCAGCTGAGGGAGCTGGGGGGGCTTAGACTGGAGAAAAGGAGGCTCAGGGGGGACCTCCTGGCTCTGCAACTCCCTGACAGGAGGGGGAAGCCTGGGAGGGGTCAGGCTCTGCTCCCAGGGAACAACAGGACAAGAGGGAATGGCCTCAAGCTGTGCCAGGGGAGGTCCAGGTTGAAAATCAGGAGGAATTTTCCCATGGAAAGGGTGGTCAGGCACTGGAAGGGGCTGCCTGGGGAGGTTTGGAGTCCCCATCTCTGGAGGTGTCTAAGGAAGGACTGGACGTGGCACTCAGTGCTCTGGGTTGGGGGACAAGGGGGGGATCGGGCACAGGGTGGACTCCATGGTCCTGGAGGGCTTTTCCAACCTCAGTGATCCTGGGATTCTGTAAAGTGGCCGCAGGAGGAAGGGGAAGGTGTTGTATGAAGCAGAGCCAGTGTCTGGGGAAGCAGGACAAGTGTGAGGTGTCGGTAAGAAAGGGCAGGAGCCCCCAGAAAACCAGCACAACCCACAGAGAGCTGGGTGGGAGCCCCGGTCACTCCTGCAGCTCCAAGTTGCAGAAGGGGATGGGGGTGAAACGCCAGAAAGGCGACGATTTACACCATGAACATCCATCCACAGCCTCTCCCACTCTCCCCGTGCTGACATCTCCTCCTCTGTGCAGGTCAGGTCTAAAACAACAAGTCCCCAAGGTCCTGATCGGGGTCTCTGTGTGCTGCAGCAACACAAATAGCAAATTAATAAGCACTGCTTCCCTTTCTCCCCAAGGTTTTACGAGGCTTAATTAATGAATGTCTGTAAAATGCATTTGGGGCTGGGAATGAAATGTGCTGTGGAAATGCCAAATATTTTTAATGCTCCAGCAGATTTAGGTTTAAATAAGAAAAATACACAGCTTCTCCTCCGAAACAGATTGCTCTCCTTGAAGCGAAGAGCTCCAGAACATGAAGTTTTCATCAGGCAAGACTTGAAAGAGTGTTTTCACGGCTTTCCAAGTGCGTTTATTCTCATGTACGAACTCCCCCTTTCCCTTATACAGATGTGGACAGCGAGGCATGGGAAATCAAAGAAATCTACCCCCGGTCGTTGGCAGAGCCAGCGCTACGAATAATTTCCTGATTTCCACTGATGGCTGGAATGCCCTCTGGACCATCCGCTCCCTCCAGATGCTCTCCGGCTTTAAAAATTACACGGACCCCGCCACGCTCAGCCTCGGCTGCGGGGTCGTTTTTGGGGAGAGCTGGGAGGGCTCTGACGGCGACCATGTGTGGGGATGAGGGCGGCAAAGACGGCTTTGGCACCGGGATGTGCAGCCGGAGCTGCGGCGACATGACTGCACCCTCTGGAGGGTACTGCTGCTCCTGCACAGAGACTGAAAAATATGGTCCATAACGGCCCAGATGGCCTGGCAGGAGGCTTTGTCCCCACGGCGTTGTCCCCACAGTCATGGATGGGCTGGTGACACACAGGGTGGTCCCTGCAGGTGACACTTCTTGAGCCGCAGGTGACACCCCGAGGGAGAGCGTTAAGCTCTGCCGTGCAGGCTGCGTGGGAGAGCCACCGGATAATGGCCAGCTGGAAGGCACTGGTGGCCTGTGGGGTGGTGACAGACCCTGGGGACCCCTCGGTCGAGGGGCAATGACAGCCCCAAGTCCCCTCAGCTGTGGGAAGGTGACAGTCTCTGGGACCCCTCAGTTGAGGGATGGGGACAGACCCCCAAGGCCTCTCAGCCATGGAGAAGTGACAGACTCCAGGATTCTCTCAGCCACGGGGAGCTGACAGACCCCGCGTCCCTTCAGTCATGGGGAGGTGACAGATCCCCTCAGCCCTGGGGAGGTGACAGCCCTTGGGCCCCCTCAGCCATGGAGGGGTGACAGACCCTGGGTCCCCTCAGCCCTGAGGAGGTGACAGCCCCTGGTCCCCTCACTCATGGAGAGGTGACAGCCCCTGGGTCCCCTCAGCCCTGAGGAGGTGACAGCCCCTGGTCCCCTCAGCCATGAGGAGGTGACAGACCCCCTCAGCCATGGAGGGGTGACAGCCCCTGGGTCCCCTCACTCATGGAGAGGTGACAGCCCCTGGGTCCCCTCAGCCCTGAGGAGGTGACAGCCCCTGGTCCCCTCAGCCATGGAGGGGTGACAGCCCCTGGTCCCCTCACTCATGGAGAGGTGACACCCCTGGGTCCCCTCAGCCATGGGGAGGTGACAGATCTCTGGTCCCCTCAGCCATGGAGGGGTGACAGCCCCTGGTCCCCTCAGCCATGAGGAGGTGACAGACCCCCTCAGCCATGGAGGGGTGACAGCCCCTGGGTCCCCTCACTCATGGAGAGGTGACAGCCCCTGGGTCCCCTCAGCCATGGGGAGGTGACAGATCTCTGGTCCCCTCAGCCATGGAGGGGTGACGGACCTTGGGTCCCCTCAGCCCTGAGGAGGTGACAGACCCCCTCAGCCATGGAGGGGTGACAGCCCCTGGTCCCCTCAGCCATGGGGTGGGAGGTGACAGCCCCGGGTCCCCTCAGCCGCGCAGGGGTGACATCCCCCCAGCCCCGTGGCAGTGCCACCCCCGCGGCCGTGCCGCCGCCGCCGCCGCCACACGGCGGTCCCGGGGGCCCGCGGGGCGGTGACAGCCCCGGTGGTGGCGGCGGCGGAGGCGGCGCCAGGCCCGGCGGGCGCGGAGCGGAGCCCGCGGCTCCCGGTCCCCGCCGCTCCTGCGCCTTCGAAGGCGGCGGCCCCGCCGTTCCAGCGCAGCGCGGGCCCGGCGGCGGCTCCCGGAGATGGCGGAGTCCGGCGGGGCCGAGTTCGGCGCGGAGCGGCCGAGCAGGTGAGCGGGGCCGGCGCGGCCTAGGCCGGGCAGCGGGGCCGCGGAGCGGGGCCGGGCCGGGCCGCGGGGCTCCGCCGGCCCCCGGGCTCTTGGAGCGCCGCTGCGGCCGCGGAGCCGCTCCCCCGGGGGTCGGGGGTTCTCCTGAGCGGGGCCCGCGGGGAAGGGAACGGCCGCGATGAGCCAGCGGCGCTGCTCCTCGTGGCGGGTGTGCGAGGAGGGAGGCTGAGGGTTGGGGGAGGCTCAAAAATGTGAGATAGCGTGAATAGGTTCACCCACCCTGGGGATCCCACCCGGTGAATCTCACCCTATGAATCCCACCCTCTGAACCCCACCCGGTGAATCTCACCCTCAGAATCCCACCCTCTGAATCCCACCCGGTGAATCTCACCCTCTGAATCCCACCCTGGGACAGACCCCCCCCCCGGCTCTGCGGAGCCACCAGCTCTGCGGGTTTGTAGAGGCACCAGGTGTGCGAGTTGCAGACACACCGAGTTTTTGGGGTTTCAGGCCCGTTTTGGGGCCCCCCTCCCTGTCCCCTCCGGTGTCCCCTCCCCAGCCTGCAGACATCCCCACCCCTGTTCCCTGGGTTTGGTCCTCACGGGGTCACTCAGCCTTTGAAGGTGACACGGAGCAGGTGGTACCTGTTTGGGGTGATGTGACACCTGTGAGGGTGACGTGATACCTATCACCCCATGGTACCTGTCGGGGTGATGTGGTACCTGTCGGGGTGATGTGGTACCTGTCACCCTGTGGTACCTGTCAGGGTGATGTGGTACCTGTTGGGGTGATGTGGTACCTGTCACCCCGTGGTACCTGTCGGGGTGATGTGGTACCTGTCACCCCGTGGTACCTGTCAGGGTGATGTGGTACCTGCTGGGGTGATGCAGAGGGTGTTGTAGGTGGTACCTGCTCACCGAGGAGTTTCTGTCCCCGGGGTTTTCCCATCTCTGGCCATCCCAAGTCCCTGTGGACACTGTTCAGGGAGTGGTGCTGTCCATCTCAGGGATGTTACTCTGTCACTGTCAGTCTGTCACTTCGCTTCAGAGCATCCTTTCTCCTCAGCTTCCCTCAGCGTTGGCTCCTGAAATAACCACCCATGTGGAGGGGAAGCTCTCACAGTCATTGTTCAGCTCTCTCAGAATTCTCACCTTAGAGATACATCCCAATTTTTTTCCCCTAATGACCACCTGTGGCCCGTGAAGCTCCAGGCTGCGTCACCTGTGGCATCTCATTTTATGCCTCTGCACCTCCTTTTTCTCCCTCTAAGGCAGGAACTCCAGCACTTCTCTCACCCAGGTGTTGGTAGCGCTCGGGAGTTCTCAGTGCCGGGTGTGCAGCGCTGAGAAATGGAAGTAATTTGTTTCAGGGCTGTGATAAATCACCCAGGCTGGAGCTGCAGCAGTTTTTATTCCCCGAGCTGGAGCTCCCTCGTGTTCTCTATCGCCGCGTGTTTGTTTTCTTTGTTAATTTTAAAAGTAAAGCCCGTTGAAATTTGGATCCTGCTTCTTGTTGGTTGGTAGCCTCCTGATTTAGAGATGGATTTATTGGGGAATACAGGGAGAAACCCGATGGGGGCTGTTGGATGTGCTGCACTGTCTCTAGAGAGCACCAGGAGGATTTCAAGGGCATTCCCTGTCGGCAGTGATTCCTTGTTAGGTGCTTCCACTTGTGACTTTTTGACACTTAATGAGTATTTACTCTCTAAGGCAAGAGGACAGAGCCCTCTCCTGCTGTTGCACACATGCCATTTCGGTGGTGCACTGTAATTCCAACAGCATGGGCAGAATTTCCATCTTTGGAATTCCCACCGCGTGGCTGCTGCGGGTTACCCGGGAGGGAGCACGTGGCTGCCCCAGAGCAGGAAAATTAACTTCTCTGCTGGGATCCTGCTCCTTCATTCAATAAGGAACAGACCGTGCAAGATGGGGACAAAAGGCTCTCTGATGGCATCAGATAAGGCCATTCCTGGGCATTGAAAAACAAATGGCCCCAATCTTCTATTTTGAAATAAACTTGGGGTTTGGTTTTGTTGTTTTGTTTTTTTTTCCCTTCTTCCTCCTTGGGTAGAATTTCATGGGTTGCATATTTTACTCCCAGCCCTCTTTATCATGTAGAGGGAGAGTTCCAAGCTTGCAGAATTCACTCTGTGGTGGTGCTGCTCCTGGGGATGTGATTTGGGATCGGGGAGAGGAAACGGTGGAACCCATCGGGACCCTCGGCAGGAGAAGCTGCTGTGCCTGAGACAACAAGGAAAGTTGCTGCAATGTTGGTGAGGTGGGGTTGTGCAAAGCAGGGTGGCAAAAATCTAGGAAAAACACCATCCTGGATGCTGGATGTGCAGGCCTTTATGTGGGAATGAATTGAGGTGTCCAGACAAAGTGATGAAGAGATAATTGGGAATAATCCCTTCAAGGAAGGAAGGCAGCCAGGTTGTATAAACACTTTTCACAAACCTCCCAAAAAATTGTGTTTGCCGTCAAACCCAGGATGAATGGACAAGGGAGACCTGCAAGTCTTCCTTATCATAAAGTCCATAGGTCTGGGTTCACATCAAGGGGACGTGGACCTGAACTTCCCAAACCTGATTCCTTCTGAGAAAGCGGTGGGAAGGAGAGAAATGTGCAGGAGGATGGAGTAAAACCACATGGGGGGGAGTGTGAGGGCTGTGAGTCTGCCTTGCTCTCGTGTTCCTGTCTCCTACAAGCTTCAGCCTTCAATCAGACTCGGTATTTTTTTTCCCCTTCTGGAGCTGAAGTTGAGCTTTGTGGGGTTTCCATGATCCATACTCTGCCACATGGCGAGTCTCAAACAGATTTAGTCGTTAGATCTGGTAGACGTGGTGTAAATGTTTACGCTCTGGTTGAATCACTGCAAAAATAACTTGCTGCTTTTGCTTTTGCAACGCTGGGAGAGTCCTGAGCTGGAGGTCTTATTTTAGAGCAAAATTAAAGATTCCTGCCCTACCCCCAAGTGTTGTGTAGCTTTGTAAGGGGTGGTGGTTAAAGTGGCTTTCCCAGTTTCTGGTTTATGTGGAAGGTAAATGCTGAAGTTGCAGAGGAATGGGGGGACATTTAAGAAAAGCTGTTGCTGCTCTTCTGGTGGCCTTGGGGTGACTCTGCTCAGGGGAGGGCGGCACAAAGCCTGTGCAGAAAGGAGCTGCCCCGGGATCTGGGGAACATAATGATGTCAGGATGGGTGTAAACCTGTCAGAAGGTGAGTGCAGAGGATTCAGAGGAGCAGGCTGTGGACAGATTTGATCCTGGGAGGATTCCTGAGCTGGATTTGGTGTTGCCATGCCAAGGGCCGGGGCGCTCGGCTCCCAGCTGCTGGAAAACACCATTTCCTTCCTTGGCATGGAAGGGGTGGTGGGTTTGCCGCTGTCCTCTGCCGTTTCATCACTTCACGTTGCTCTTGCCTGACTTCCCTGGCTGCTCCCGGGCAATAATGCGGAGGGTGGAGGTGCAGGGAGAGGGGAGGTGTCCGCGCATCGCTGCTGCTCGCTGGAGCACCTACTCTGTGAGTAACTACTCCTGTTTTGTTGCAACACTGCCCAGACCGTGCAATCGGGTGCCACAGAGACAGGCAGAGGCAGACGCTGCTCCCAGGACCTCCTAGTCCGAGCCAGAGGTTTTCCCGAGCTCTTCCAAAGGTGTGGAGCGAAGGGCCTGGGGCGGTTGTGCGGGAGAAGGTCGGGGGTGGGGGTGGTTTTCTCGGTGTGGGGAACTTTGTGCCCGGCTGGAGCTGCTGGCAGAGCTCAAACGGGCCGTCCCCAGTGGGGAGGTGACACAGGAGCCAAGACAGGCCCCGATGGATTTTTGGATGGATTTTTGGATGGACGTGCCCATGATCAGCTTTGCTTTGCTCCCAAAGGTGGAGCCGTGCTGGGGGGGTGGAGGGAAGAGCAGGGCGGTACCCAGGAGGCCAGCAGTGCCCGTGTGTGGCCCGGGTGACACTTTTGGGGTGGCCTTGGTGGCTCTGCTGTGCTTCCCAACACCACTAGGTGCCTCCCGGCCTTTGCAGTGCCGGGAGAGGCGCGGGGCTGGCGCAGGGAGCGCCCGCTGAGCCCTCGGGCTGCTGCCACAACCCCGGCGCTGGGTCACCAAAGGGTGACTCTGGTCTTTGGGTCACTTTTGAGGCACGTTTTGCTTTTCGTAGAGCTGGGGCCTGGCAGGGTTTGACTGTCAGGTGGGGAAACGTGGAGCTGTCGAAGGCAGCGCTGCCAGGGGAGTATCGAGTGCGTAAGGAGCCTCTGCTGAGAGATGGATAAGGACAAACAGGCACATTTAGGTGGTGCAAACCCCCCCATCCTTCTGGGGGGTCCCTGCGTGCCTGGCTGAGCTGGGGAGCAGCAGCTGACTCTGCTGTCACTCTGCTGTGACACTGCCCGTGCCTGCCAGAGGCATCGACGTGCTCCGGGTGGTTTTGATGTTTGCTCGGTTCGTTCCTGGCTCACAGGAGTTAGGCTTTGGGGCTGACAAGAGTATGATCACCGTCAAGTTTGGGGGGTGGGGGGTATCCTGCCATCCCCGGTCGCTGTGAGGAGGGCAGGCTGAGGGTGTGGCAGGGCAGGGTGTTGGCAGTGACAGGGGTGTCACCGGCGCCTGCTCCACGCTCGGAGCTCACAGGAGGTTTAGGGCAGGACTGAGGAGAATCCCTGTGCAGGACAAGGTCCTCTGTGGTAGCTCTGGAGATGGGTGGAGAGAAGAGAAATGGCAAACCCTGTTGAATGTGATATTTTGTGCCTCTCCAAGCCCCTGATGCTGCTGGTGCCCTCACCTGAGAGTTCTTTCTGGGTGGCGAACGACCAGCCCCAAACTGCTTTTCCCCGGCATAAAGATGACCACAGACTCTGTCTCTGCCACAGAAGCAGTTTAAAAATCTTATTCTGTTTTTTTAATGCTGGTTTTTGCCCCCCTCCTACACAATCTGTCCTGGGTACAGCACGTACTGCCCAGTCCCTCACGTTGAAGCTCTGGGAGGTGGCACGGAGTTTAATGTGTTCACATCTTTCACCCTCGGCTTTTTTGTTTTTTTTTTGTTGCTCCAACAGCTCTGTTTTACCAGGCCAGCCAGCTTTTTGACAGCCATCCAGTTTTATTAGTGCAAAACCCCAAAATCCCACCTCCTTTGGCTTGCAAACAACCTGCTGATTGATGCCTGGGAGCAGAATCTATTCATGTGTGTGTGTGTGTGTGTGTCTGCTGGGCCCTGTGCGAGTCCAGCTCTGAAAGGAAAGGAAAAACCTGGATTTGCAAATGTCTGGGGCTTCTAAGGGTATTAAAAAAAAAACCAAACATTTGAAAAATAAATAAATTGAAAAACCTCTTGCTACAACTCGCTGCCTTTACCTTTGGGCTGCAGGGTTTCCTTGGGTCCAGCTTGGGAGAAGTCGGGTGCAGGTGAGGGAATCAGAGCCAGAAAGCACCTTCAAAAGACCCAGGTACCTCCTGACATCTCCAAGTGCTGTTTTCAGGCCCTGAAATGCAAACTACAAAAAGCTCAGTCTGTTGGGCTTTGCCATTTTTCCTTTTTTAAGTAGCGAACGTTACTCGTTCCCCCCTCGCAGAACGTGAAGTTTCCTTAAAATCCGGAGACTGGAGACTTTTCAAACTTTTATTATTATTATTATTCGACTCGAGGCATTTTCCAGAGGACCATTATTTCCACACAGAGTGTTGCTCCTTCTGAAGCTCAGGCCCATTTATAATCCCTTTATTCGAGCGCTCCAAATTGCCACTTTTAAATAGCAATATTAGTCCCAGGCTTTTCTACTTGTATTTATTGCTTGGATGAAAGAGGTGGTGTCAGGAGTGGAAAATGAGTGGAGGCAGAGGAGAGAAATAGGAGAAATTAAGGGAAGGAGGTGGAAAAGGGAACAAAGAAATCGATTAAATGCCTTTTTTTTTCCTCGTGCATCTTTCCCGAGGATGATTCTGTTTCTCTGGGAAACATCCCCCTTCGTCGGGTGTGTTAATATTTAATTAGTTGCTGATCATTAAGTGCTTACTGTGGTTGCTAATTTGGACAGGGGAGTGCTGGGAAATGCTGTGGCTGATGGGTGCTGGTGACAGTCTTGCTGCTGGGAGCAGAAGTAGGTTAACAGGGCAGGTATTTTTGTGCCTCAGGGCCTGGCAGCACCTCGTCTTCCTTGCCCCCAAACTTCCAGGAAACCTCTGGATGCCTCTTTTTAGGGGTGGGGGGGGTGCAAAGGCCATGGGAGCGTCCAAAAGTCCCACTAAAGAGTCTCAAATCCGCAGGGAAGGGTTCAGCCTCTCTGCCCTAACGTCACATTTGTTAGTGTGAAGTGCTGAAAACTCATTTTCATCCTTTGGGCATGTGATATAAAGCCTCAGGCTCTGAAATATTACAGTCACCATGGCTACCAGTGACTTATCTGAGGGAGTTTGACTTTTGTTTTGATTTTAAGTGTCTTAATTGTAGTTTAAAAATCAGAATCTAAATGCGTTTTTTTTTTTTTACTTAGGCATGAAACTAAAGGCATTAAATGATTTGCATTATTAAAATATCTATAATGCTGCCTGTCAAAAGGTTCTTAGAGAGGGTCCTTAATATTCATACTTCACGTTCTAAATAAAGTTGCTCTCCAGCTTTGTGGTGGTTCTGCTTCTCTCGCCACCAGAAAAAATTCCTTGCAGGTGCCTCGGTGGCTATTTTGCAATAATCCCAAAGCTTTTTGTTCAGCCGTGGAAAAGCTGTGCCATTCCATACCCTGCTGGATGTGAACACACACACAAATGTTCTGCTGGTTTTCCTCCTTCCTGTGTTGTCCCCCAGCCGTTCCCCGTTGGGGTCCCACCTCTGGAGCTCGTGTTTATGGGAAGAGTTCGGGCTCTTGGAAGTTTGCCCTGCTCGGGAATGCTGCCAACCCCCCTCCAGTTTGGCCTGGATGAAAAATTACCGAGCACCACCTGCCCCCAAAAAGGGGGATATAGAACTGAGACAGAGAGCACCAAACTACCCCTCCTTCCAAGGAGAACCACAAGAAGAGGAAGGACACGACCAGACAGTCGAGCAGCCGAAGAGATTTTTTTTTTCCCCCCTCCTTAATTCAATCTCTGAAATGTTACAATCTGTCCTGCTCTAATTCTCTCCACTTTTTGTGCAGCGGTTGCAAACGCTGCTGAAATATGAACTCATGCCTGGTTAAAGCCTTTAATTCCAGCTTTGATGTTTTTAATCATGGGCGCAGATTTGGTAAAAAAAGTGATTCATTAGCTCCGGGCGCATCTCGGGCCCCGCGTGACGCCGCGGGGAACGGAGGAGGTTCCTTGGGGTGTTCTCTGGGCCTGGGCTGGTTCCTGAAGTGTGGCCCTTCGAATCTCCCAGCCCCTCAGCTCCAGAGGCCTCTTGGGTGCCCAGATGCCTTCCTGGTCAGAAGTGGAGCAGTCCTTGCCCAGAGAGCTGCCTGTGGTCAGCGTGCTCGGGGCGAGGGCGAGCTCCTGCCCTGGGTGCAGCAGCAGGAGGATTTCAGGGCTTGTTTGCCTTCCCTGCCTGCTGTCTGGCTGCAACCACTCCCTTAACCCTTGCTGGAACATCTCCAGTGCTGGGGTTGGGGTTCTGGGTTGCTTTTCCCCACAGCACCCCATGCTGAGCTCTATCCTGCGGTGACCGGAGAGGATTGAAAGCAATCTGGCTTCAGAGCGGCGGCTTGGAGGCAAATCCTCAATCCCATTACTCGTTCCCTGGCAGTCCCTGTGTGGAACTGGGGTACCAGGGATGTTATCAGAGCCTCTGAGGCTGCTGCCCAAAAGGCATCACCTTGGGAATCAATAATACCTGTTGAATTCCAGCTGCCTTGTGTGCCAGGGCTGCAGTTACACGGATATAAAGATCCCTTTCACTGCTGCAGCTATTTCCACGTGAAAAGTGGGATTTCTGTTCCTGCAGAGCCACCTTTATACCAACATACTCGTGTCAGAGGCCCCAGTCATGTAAACACGTTGGGATCTCTGGGAGGCCCCTGGGACCTTGATGTGGGTGTGATTTTTATTTTCTTTTCTTTTATTTTTTTTTTTTTGGTGGTTTACATTTTTCCAACGGATGAATTTGGGAGCAGCCACACGCTTGACCCCGCTCCAAGCTGGCTGTGCTGAGGCCCTGCTGAAGGATGCTCTGGCCACACAAACCCCCGTGGCAGGGGAAGGACCTCCACTCGAGGACAAAGACGCCCGACCAGGGAAAATTCCAGAGGCTCTCCAGCCCTGCCTCCCTGGGAAAGGGAAGCGGAATAAACACTTTCTCGCTGGTGTGTGATGAAAGGCTTTTATCTCCGAAGGGAGGAGGAGATGCAGCTCTTCCCAAGTTTTGTCTGCAGGGCTGTTCCTGCTCTAACAAACTGTGAAGCAACAAGTCCAGGGGCCTGGTGAGATCGGGGCTGGGACAGGGGCAGCCTCACAGAGGCACGTTCAAGGCTTCCTTTTGGTTTTTGTTGGGTTTTTTTTTTCCACTCTCTGACATCCAACTGCTGCTCCCCTTCTCCCTCCGTGCAGCAGTGGGAGCCAAGGCTGTGGATCCACCACGCTCCTTCCCTGCCCTGCCCGTGTCCAGCCGAGCCTGCTCTTATCACAAATCCCTTTTTTCTCCCCGCAGTGCAAACACTGCTCCTTGCTGTTCTCTCACCTCTCCTCCTCCCTCTTTGTTTTCTGTAAATCCCTCACTCTGTTTCTCTTCATGTGGTTTTTGTTTTGTTTCCAGTTTATGTTGTTCATCTTAAAATCCCTTTTTTTTTTTAATCCAGGCTGAAGAAAACTGAGCATTATCAATGCTTCTCTTTTGGTTTCCTTTTTTCCCCCCCTTCAGAGTGTTGTGTAATCATCGGATCCTTTTATTCTATATCTGTAAATAGACAAAGGAACTTGTACAGGGAGTTTTTCCTGGAGTAGCTGTTCACAGTTACCTATTGAAATGAATCTCACATGCAAACACATTTATTCCACACAGATGTACCAGCCCACCCCTCCTTTACTTCAAACTTGCACTCTGGTCGTTCACAATGCCTGTAAAAGTTAATTGAGGAAGAGGAGAAAGGGGAATATTTGTGCAGGTAAAGCCTGTGGTTTGTACCCGTGCTGGGAGGGCTGTGGATCCAGTGACAGCATTCCTGGAGGGATGAAACCCTAAGGCTGGGAAAAGGAATATCTGAAGCCAGCATAAAAACAAGCACTGAAGGGAATTCCCAGGAGAGGACTTTTGCAGGAGGTGGAGTCTGATGAAGTTCCAGTGAATTCGGGAGCTGCCATTCCTGGATGAATCCCCGGATCCGTCTGGGTGGATCTCACCTGTCCAACCTGGAGCAGAGTGGGTTTGCTCCGTGTCTGGTGCTCTGTGTCCAGAGGGAACATCATTTCCTTGCTGGTGGTGGATGTTTCCTCCTTTCACCTGCAGCAGATCAAAGTTCCAGGCAGGAGAGTGAGAGGAGTTTGACACGATGCGGATCCGCTCCCTCCAAGCCCTTCCCTCTTTCTCCATGGGAAGAGCCCGAGTGGACAGACAAGTCTTGGCTCACAGAGTATGGATAAAGGTCTTGTCAACAACTGCTTTTTTTGCTAATCCTTTTTATTCCAGCAAGGAATACTCCACGCTCTGATCCAGGACTCTTTAGCACACTTCGATTTTAGGGGAGGGATTTCGGACCTGTGCTACCAGAAGCACAGCTGACCATTATCAGCCATCCCAGCAGGAACTCGGATGGATTCTGAGGCACATTCCCAAGGCTGAGGAGTTGGAACCAGCCTGCCAAGGTTTGCTCTCTGCATCCCAGCGAGCTCCAGAGCCTCTGCAGGCGCAGAGCGCTGCCCTCCCGGCTCTGATGAACATCCCAGATTTCCCCTCGCTCGCCTCTCCTTAAAGCTTCCAGGAAATTGCAGTCCGATAAGTTAGGCAAGGAGCGAGCCCTGTCCATTGTTCCTCATTGTTTGAGGATTGTTTACATCCCCCTTTTTTGTTATCCCATCTCCCTGACTCCTCCCTGACCCCGCCGGTTTGTTTGGGCCATTGTGCAGTGGCTGTTGCTGTTTTGGTCGGGAGCTCTGAGGGTTGGAGCAGACCCCGGGATTGCACATCCAAACTCTGAGGGAGGGTTGGAGCAGACCCCGGGATTGCACATCCAAACTCTGAGGGAGGGTTGGAGCAGACCCCGGGATTGCACATCCAAACTCTGAGGGAGGGTTGGAGCAGACCCTGGGATTATATAGCCAAGATCTGAGGGGGGGGGGGTTGGAGCAAAACTGAGATTACACAGCCGAGCTCTGAGGGAGGGTTGGAGCAGACCCTGGAATGACACAGCCCCGACACGCTGCATCCTACTCGCTTTTTTGCTTCACTGGTTTATTCCACCTAAATAATAATAACAACAATACTACCCTTTAAGTGCAGCCCTGAGTGTGCTCTCCCACCGTGGCTTTGGGAGCAACTCATGAAGCTTTCCAGACTCGGGATAATCTCCCTGGGATTTTTTTATGTCACGTTTCCATAAAATACCCCCTTGAAAGGCAGACACCAAACAGCAGGATGCTTCTGAAACCATAAACCCCATCCTGAACATTGGCCCCTGGGTGTATTCTCTTCCCGGGAGGGAAGACCCTGGAAAGCCCTTCGGAGCTGGGTTAAATTTGCAGATGAGTTTGGGATTCCCCCACCTCTGCTGGCGTCAGTTTGGTGGGCTCGGGGAACCTGCAGCTGTTTCTGGAGTTGTTTCCAGAGGAGCATCCAACGGCCTCTTCCACTTGTGCAGGGCTCCTGCTGCCTCCGAACGCGGCGTTCCCGCCGACAAGTGCATCTGAGGCCAAGCGGAGCTCGGGATGATGCTCCGTGTGCTGGGGAACACGTGCGAGAGGCGTTGGGAAAAGCAAGGAAATATTTACGCTGGGAGGGGACTGTTGACAGTGCAGCTCGAGCGGTTGATGTTATTTGCAGCAGCCAGGGCTGTGCAATAGTTTTGCTCTTCTCCTGAGGCTCAGGCAGAAGGGAAGGATCAAACCGGGCTGGCAGGGCCGGCCTTGGCCGCGGCAGCAGCTCCAGCAGCTGCAGGAGGGGAAGGTGGTGAGAAGAACAAGCAACTGTGACTCAGTGTCGTGGGTGAAGGCGAGGTCAGGGCGGGCTCAGCGTGGGGACACCGACGTCCCGTGGTGGTTCCGGCCCCAGGGGATGGCTGGGTGGCCCCTGGAGCCCGTGTGTGCTGCAGGGTCGGGGTGTCAGCAGTGCCAGAGCATCCCTCAGAAATCTGGAAGTCTCTTTAGCGCTGGGAGAAGGGGGCCCAGTGTGAGGTGCTGCTGTCACGCTGTCCCAGGCGCGGCTGCCGGGCTGGGAATTCGCGTCCCCGACCGGCTCCCGCTGCGGTGCCTCCCCCAGCACGCCGGGTAGGTAATGCCACGTACTGTTTTCATTTCACACCAGCCTGTCTCTCTTGTTCTGTTTTTAGCATGGCTGACAAGAACAGCACCCTGAAATGCACGTTCTCTGCTCCTGGCCACAGCACCACTCTGCTGCAGGGACTGGCCTCGCTCCGAGCTCAGGCTCAGCTGCTTGATGTCATCCTCACTATAAATAATGAAGTGTTTCAGGTTCATAAAGTTGTCTTGGCTGCCTGCAGTGACTATTTCAGGTGAGAATCTGATAGGGAAGCAGGCATTTGTACCTTTCCCGTTGGTTTGCTGTTTCCCCGTCCTCCCCCACCCCGACCTTCCCAAAAATCCCGCCCCACAGAACCAGGTTTGGTTTTCCCCAGGGATTCCCTGCAGGCAGGCAGGTAGAGGTTCAGGATCAGTCCCTCTGCACACAGATGAGGTTTGCTCAACTACAGCTGCTGGGCCAAGGCACAAGTTCAAGGCCAGGTCTTGAACCCACCTGGGCAGGTGTCGGAGGTGTTTTGTCCTGGAGCTACTTGACCTGACTGGGAAGTGAGGGCTCCAAAATGACTCAGCCCGTGGAGTGAGATGCCCACTGTAAACACACTCCTGTTCTCTTTAACCACCACTGATGTGTCTGCAGTGCTGGGGGCTCTGGGAGCACCAGGGAGTGGGTGTGACCTCCCCAGGAGATCCAGGAGCGTCGTCCCAGCTCGTGTGGGTTGAAAACTGAAGCCCTGAGATGAGTTTTTGCAGCCAAATTCATGCAGAGTGAGCCAACTGCAGAGCAGGGAATTCACTCCTAAGTGAAAATACATATTTATCCATCTTGCCTCTGTCACAGAATCATGGAATCACTGAGGTTGGAAAAGACCTCCAAGATCACAGAGTCCCCCCTGTGCCCGACCCCCACCTTGTCCCCCAGCCCGGAGCACTGAGTGCCACATCCAGGGGTTCCTTGAACACCTCCAGAGATGGGGACTCCACCACCTCCCTGGGCAGCCCCTTCCAATGCCTGAGCACCTTTTCCATGGAGAAATCCCTCCTGATGTCCAGCCTGACCCTCCCCTGGCACAGCTTGAGGCCGTTTCCCTTCATCCTGTCCCTTGTTCCCTGGGAACAGAGCCCGACCCCTCCCAGCTCCCTCAGTTGCAGAGCCAGAAGGTCCCCCCTGAGCCTCTTTGTCTCCAGGCTGAGCCCCCCCAGCTCCCTCAGCCCCTCCTCACATGCCTCTCTCTGTCAGGCTCTTTTGTAATGTCTCTGTGACTCGGAATGACTTGGAATTGGGGATCCTTTTGGGCAGCACCAGGAGCAGGGTGAAGTGAGGGACGTGCTGGAGGCACTGGGGGTGGGCAAGGCTCAGAACCTCGGAGGGCTCGAGCTGGGTGTTGTTCCAGGCAGCAGGAGGGGTGGACAGGGGCTGTCCAACGGGGTTTGCAGCCCCGTGACACGCAGGTCCCTTCCAACCCCTTGACCTGTAGGAACCTTCCAGACTGGTTTGCTGAGCAGGTAAACAAGAGCAAGGGACTGCCCTGTCCCTTGGCATCTCCCTGGTATCCCTTTGTCCATCTCCTCAGCTCCTCTGATGGTGTCTGTCTTGCGTTCACACCCATTTTCTGGGCAGTTCCCTCCTGTCTCCCTTTGGGAACATAAACCTCCCGAGCTTATCTCTCTCCCAAACAAGGCCCACAATTAATCCTGGAGCTGCTCTCCCCCCCAGATGCCACTGGCACTGTTTTATTCCTCCCTGCTGGGTGCAGGGCCGCTGCCAAGGTGTTTTCACTCTGAACTGTAACTGCTGAGCAGGTTTCTTGTTGGAACTTCTGTGGTGCTGGGGAAGGTTGTCCTGGGGAACGACGGCAGAATAATCCAGCCTTTGAAAACACTCCCGTTTTCCTGCGGGAAGGGGGAGGGAAGGCGGAGTGAGACCGAGGCATTTATATAATCAGCATTTTAGAATTGTAACACTTTTTAGGGGAGTTGCATTCTGGTGGATGGTTTTGTCTTCAGCGTGGCAGCAGCAACAACAACGCTCTCCTCTCCTCTCCTCGTGCACGTTCGGCTCACGCACGTGTGTCCGTGTGTCCTCCGGGGCGAGGGATCGGGGCCGGGACGTGGGAGACGGAGGGATTTGAAGGGAATGCTCCCATCTGCTGCACAGGCAAATAATTGGGAACAGGATTCCCGGTCACTCGGTTACAGAAGAGCTGATTTCGTGTGCAGATATTTCCTCATTGAGGTCATTTAGGATTTCTCGGGTTTGTGCTGGACAGGTTTTCCAGCCTGGTTTGGACGGGAAACTTGGAACTCCTGTCTTTTGACAGCGTTCCCGAGATATTCCTTTATTCCTGTGTTGATGCAGGGTCTGTTCAGCATTTTTTCTGCCTGACTTGCACCTTGGAGCCGGTGCAGCTCCCGAGGCGGCTCTGATGACACCACGGATTTACCTTTCCAGCGGAAAAGGTGGAAAAACCGGTCCAAAATGTGCAGTTTTAAGGTCTTTTGTAGGACGTGGCCTCGCTGGGGCGTGTGTGCAGCAGCAGGGACCGGGGTCACCCCATGGCCCAGCTCTTCCTGCCCTGACTCTGCCTTCCCCAGAACCCGCTTGTTGGATACTCCAGGGTGCAAACCTTTGCCCCTGAGCCCCCCCATACCTAACAGAACCTGCTGAAACGGGATGGAAATGGCTGAAACCCCCCCCTCGATGTGCAGCTACACCCCCATCACACCCCCAGCCCCCCGGCACCGGGAGCTGCGGCTCTGCCAGGGCGGTTCAGGGAGGCGTGGGCGCTGTCCTTGGCGTGGAATGTGCTTCCTGTGGAATTTAGAAGCCTCCCAAGGAGGTGATCCAGGGCCTAATCTCTGCAGTGGCCTGGTCCAGTGGTGTTCCTGCAGCTGTGCTGTAACCAAAGCTCTTCTCTCCCTGTTTTTGTGTGATTCCCTGTCAGCCCCCTGCCGTCGTCCCGCAGCGTGACAGAGCTGCTGGAGGGGCTGCAGCTCCTCCTTTTTAAGGTGTGGGGAAGGAACCTTGGAGGGGAGGCTCTGTTGGGTGGCCAAAGCTGTTTGTAAGACGTGTTGCACCTGCAATATTTAACCCATTCCCTAATTCCCTGCAATATAACGGGATAACGGATCTGGGCCTCAAGGCCTTGCTGCCCTCCTGACACAGGTGTCTTCCCTGTGCTCACAAACCCTGCAGACCTAAACCCTTTAGGGTGCACTCCCAGTCTCTGCTGGTGCAGATCCCGTGGGATCCTCTGTTGTTGAATATCATGGATTCATGATACTCGCTCATGTCCTGCTCTGGGAACTCTCCCTCTTCTTGCAGCTTTGTCCTGTGCTCTGCTCCTCCTCCTCCTGCCAGAGGGATTGAAAAACTTCTCTGATAGCTGAATATTCCTCCTCGGTGCACTGCGAGCCTTATAAGCCACTGCACTCTAATTTCTCCTGGCTTGTAGAGGTTTAGCCTTGATTTATCCCCCCCTCCCCTTCCTCATCCTCCCTAAAAGAATCAGCGTGTTAAATAAAATAAAATCCCGAAGCGATACATCATTTATTTAAGAGGGTTTTTTTTTTTTCTCCTTTGTGTTCTTGGACCTCCAGGGCAATGTTCACGGGCGGGATGAGAGAGGCCAGCCAGGACGTGATCGAGCTGAAAGGTGTGTCTGCGAAGGGCCTGAAGCACATCATAGACTTCGCCTACAGCGCCGAAGTGACTCTTGATCTCGACTGCATCCAGGACGTGCTGGGAGCCGCCGTCTTCCTCCAGATGGTGCCCGTCGTGGAGCTCTGCGAGGAGTTCCTGAAGTCTGCCATGAGCGTGGAGACGTGCCTCAACATCGGGCAGATGGCCACCACCTTCAGCCTCTCCTCCCTGAAGGAATCCGTGGACGCCTTCACTTTCAGGCACTTCCTGCAGATCTCCGAGGAGGAGGATTTCCTCCACCTGCCCCTGGAGCGCCTGGTGTTCTTCCTGCAGAGCAACAAGCTGAAGAGCTGCAGCGAGATCGACCTGTTCCGCGCCGCCGTGCGCTGGCTGCAGCACGACCCCGCGCGCCGCGCCAGCGCCAGCCGCGTCCTGTGCCACATCCGCTTCCCGCTCATGAAGTCCTCGGAGCTGGTGGACAGCGTGCAGACCCTGGACATCATGGTGGAGGACGTCCTGTGCCGCCAGTACCTGCTGGAGGCCTTCAACTACCAGATCCTGCCCTTCCGGCAGCACGAGATGCAGTCCCCGCGCACGGCCATCCGCTCCGACGTGCTGTCCCTCGTCACCTTCGGCGGGACGCCCTACACGGACAACGACCGCACCGTCAGCGCCAAGGTCTACTGCCTGCCCGACGCGGGCGGCCGCCAGTTCAAGGAGCTCACGGAGATGGAGGTGGGCAGCAGCCACTCCTGCGTGGCCGTGCTGGACAACTTCGTCTACCTGGTGGGCGGGCAGCAGCTGCAGTACCGCAGCGGGGAGGGGGCCGTGGACGTCTCCTACCGCTACGACCCGCACCTCAACCAGTGGCTGCGCATCCAGGCCATGCAGGAGAGCAGGATCCAGTTCCAGCTGAACGTCCTGCGCGGCATGGTGTACGCCACGGGCGGCAGGAACCGCTCGGGGAGCTTGGCCTCCGTGGAGAAGTACTGCCCCAAGGACAACGAGTGGACCTACGTGTGCTCCCTGAAGCGCAGGACGTGGGGCCACGCCGGGGCCACGGTGGGGGACAGGCTGTACATCTCGGGGGGTTACGGGATCTCCGTGGAGGACAAGAAGGCCCTGCACTGCTACGACCCTGCCGCCGACCAGTGGGAGTTCAAGACGCCCATGAACGAGCCCAGGGTGCTGCACGCCATGGTCAGCGCCAACGGCCGGATCTACGCCCTGGGCGGGCGCATGGACCACGTGGACCGTTGCTTCGACGTGCTGGCCGTGGAGTATTACGTGCCCGAGACCGACCAGTGGACCACGGTGAGCCCCATGCGCGCCGGGCAGTCGGAGGCCGGCTGCTGCCTGCTGGAGAAGAAGATCTACATCGTGGGGGGTTACAACTGGCACCTGAACAACGTCACCAGCATCGTGCAGGTCTACAACACCGAGACCGACGAGTGGGAGAGGGACTTGCACTTCCCGGAGTCCTTCGCCGGGATCGCCTGCGCTCCCGTCATCCTGCCGCAGGCGCCGGGCCAGAGGTGACCGCCGGCCCTGGGCTCCCCTCGTGGTGCCCTTTGCTGCCCGAAAATGTGCGGTTTTGGGGGAGAGGGGAGGAGAAAACCAGCTTAGGAGTCCCTCCTCCTCCTCCCGTGGGGTCGTGGCGAGCGCAGCCCGGCAGCAGCGCTCGCCAGCCGGTCACGCCGAGCAGATGTCACAGCTGGGAAAGGCTCTTCCCTCTCTTCTCTGTTTCTTTGTTCACTGGGAGAGGGGTACAGGCTCTTCTCTCCCCTCTCTGGGTTTTTTTCCATTGAGGGGGGAGCATTTTGCCAAATTTTTCTATTTTTCTCGGCGTTCCACGCTGCAAACGGTGGCAGCTCAGGAGTTCACTCAGCGCTGGGGTCTGTTTCAGACAGATCAGGTGTTTCTTGTTTTTTGGGTTTTTTTGGTTTGTTTTTTTTTTTTTTATTAACAGCTCCCAAAAAACAAACGAACGAACAAACAGGAAAATCGTTGTGTTCGTTGTGGGGTTTTTTTAGCAGACAAAAAAAAAACCAAACGGCCAAAACCTGTGTAACACACTGACCTCCAGAAGCAATAAAAGGGACGGTGGGAGCTACAAGAGCTCGGGTGCTTGGATTGTGAAAGCATATTCCCGTTTTTCAAAGGTGACTTTCCCTTTTTTTCCTCCCTGGAAAAAGGGAATACTCAGCCCTGCACACCTCTGGTCTCCGTTGCTTGGATCTCACCCCCTCCTCGCCCCCTCCAGGCACTCTGGTCCAGAAATTCTCCCTTCCTCGGGGCCTGCAGAGTTTGCAGCACTAAAGCCATGTTTGAAAGCTTGATTATGTATAAACAGGCATGATTATCTGGTTTTGTATCTGCCAAAAAACTTGGCTTCCCTGGCAATAAGAGCTCTGCAATCGTCCATCTGGGCTGACCCACGAGGCCAAGAGCTCCTGCAGTCCGTGGGTCAGGACTTTCTGCTCTCACCAACACACCCTCAGCCAAACTCTTCCTGCAGCGAAGGAGGTGGGTGCTACTCAGTCATCAGCTCGAAGGTTTTCTTCCTTGCCATGGAAATAAGACACCTGGCATGATAAAATGATGGAATTCTGAGCAGAGCAGGGGTTTGTTGTCGTGGGGGGGGGGTTTAAATCCGAGAGATTAATTTTTAAGACGACTCCCGTCATCTTTGCGAAGGACTGTTACTTCCTGAACTTCCCTTTCCTCCAAGCCATCTTTCCTCTTTAACTTGATTAATGAATTGAAAGGTTCTCCTTTTGTCAGGAGTTCTGTTTCAAGGGCTTTGTTTTGTGTCTCTGTCATGTTTGAGTTGGATGCAGGCAGGCTCCCTTTCAGAGAGGCCGTTGCGTTCTGCTGGGAGATAAATCCCGGGCCGTAACCTTTCAGTGGCAACGTGTAATGTCTGCTCTGCTGATGAATCACTGAGAGGTCTGGGTGAAGCATGAGCTCCACACCTTGGAGTCCCTGGAAGAGATTTTTCTGGGATGATGGAGCCGAGGCAGCCCTGGGTAGGGCGCGGGGAGGGCACGTGAGCTCGGGGGGAAACTCTGCACTCCAAATTTCGGGTCAAATGATGCATCACTTCATCTGTTCCCGTCTGTTTGCTGGTTTGCCAATAATAAACTGATGAAAAGTCCTTGTTGTTGCTGAAGTCAGTGGGCATTTGGGCTCTCAGGCAGTTAATTCCAGTCCTTTGTTCCTTTGGTCTGGCCAGAAACACGAGGAAGGGGCTTGGCAGCGACAAGCGGGCCCTGAGAGGGTGAAATGGAGCTCGAGTCAAGCTTCAAAGTTTCAAAATGACGGGGTTTTCTTTTTAATGCTTCCATATGTTTATGAAAACGGTGGCTTTCTCAGCTTGGTAACAAATGCAAGTGTTCCTTGCTTTCCTATTTGCAGAACAAACTTAATCCTCTTACGGGCGCGTCGTTCTGTCGTCGTCGCCTTCCTGCAACGGCTTCACCCTGAAAGAGAGGGGGGTTGGGTTGGATTTTAGGACAAAATCCTTCCCTGGGAGGGTGGGGAGGCCCTGGCACAGGTTGCCCAGAGAAGCTGTGGCTGCCCCATCCCTGGCAGTGTCCAAGGCCGGGTTGGGCAGGGCTTGGAGCAACCTGGGATAGCGGGAAGTGTCCCTGGGATGGAACTGGATGAACTTTAAGGTCCCTTCTGTCCTGTACCATCCCAGCATTCTGGGATTCTGCAGCACTTAAATACTCTTGCCCTGTTTTATTTGAATGTTCCCACCAAGAGGATTCCTGAGGCAGCAGCTGGTGCTTTGGGTGTTCTCTCATCCCTGGGTTTTTCAGGATGTGCTTCCCGTGAGCTGCAGCTCATCCTGGCTGGAGAACCGCCTGATGGAACCATCCCTGGCATCTCTTCCCGAGGGAACTGAGCCTTATTCCTCACTCCAGGCTTCTCAGGTACGTGTGTGTGTGTTGGGGGCAAAGGGGGGAAGAGAAGAATCCTTGAAAAAAATACGGAAAAGCGCGTTTGGCCTCACTTTTAAGGTCAGCTTTGCAAAAATAAGTGTAAGCTGAGTGTCCATTCCCGTGGCTTTGCAATGGGAGGACACACAGAGCCCTTCTGGAACTGGATTTAATACACACATGCCTGGGATTCACATCCCTGCTCCCTGGCACTGCAGAGCAGGAGCTGGGAACGGGATCTGGGAGTCTCTGGATCTTGGGGCACCGCAGCTCTTCGCTGCTGGGACGTTCTTTTTATAGCAACGTAAATAATTGTTTCTCATCGAGTCAGCCAGAAATATTCCTGCTGCTCTAAATTTAGCAGGGGGCTAAAATATTTGCAGATGATAAATATTTGGGACAGTGAATTCGGGTTGACCCCTGGGAAGGCTGGAGTTGTGGCTCTGGGCAAATCCCCTCTCTGTTCCTCTGACAATAAATGGGTTTGATGCTTTTGCTGATCCAACAATTGACTGCTCGAGGAGGGTCTTCCCATGTGATGGGAGAAAACACTTCCCAGGATGCCCCACTCGGAGAGCAAGTGGACTGGGCTCCTCTTTTCCTCAGGAATGAGCAAAGCCAGATAAATGTTTGACTGCACTCGGAGTCATTTATGGGTCTCAGAGCAGCAATAAACGTTCTGGGGGTGAAGCTGATTCGGTGCATTTGGAAATGCCCTCGAGCAGGTGGGGAGCAGTCAGAGCTGTGTCCCCCCCGGGACTCCTGTCAGGGCTGGGATAATAACTCCTGTCTTCTCTGATGTTTTATGGGCCTGAAATTGTGCTTAAGACTAGAAAGGAAGCCCTGGAAAACTCTTGGCAGGGTGCAGAGCAGCTTGAGATTGGGAATGTCTGCATCCTATTAATGGTGTCACTGACCCTTTTCCAGAGGGTCTGTCGGCTCCCAATCCCACTGTCACTTCTCCCTATCCTAGAACCTGGATAATTCACCCAGACGTGGCCCAGCTCTCGTGCTGCAGCCCCTGGAAGTTGTAACAGCAGCGGAAAAACTTCCCTGCCTTTGGTTCCCAGGGAGCGAAGACGCTCCCACAGCAGCTCCCAGGCCCCTGGAGCTGATTTAAAAACGCTGCTGTGTAACACGACTGTGAGGGACCTCGAGAAGCCACATCAAACCCTGTCAGGCATTCCCAACTTCCATGTCTCTGATAAGGTCTGGAGTTGCTGAAACTCCGCAAACTTTCGGGACATTCATCACGGAAGGATTATTGGAGCCAGACTACTGTCAGAATAAATAAAACATGTTCCCCAGTGCAGCTCTAATTATGATTTTTAGCCAGTTGTGTAATGTGCAGAACTTTATTTACAATAAATCTTCCAGTTGCTTGCACAAATGAATGGGATTTCATCACTTGTGGCTGAAGGAGCAGGAAAAGTGGATGTGGCTGGATAAATTCATAGTCTGGGCGTGTTGGCACGTCAGGAGACAGAGGGAGCAGAGCTGGCTGGTCTTGCCTTCCAAGGAGGGCTGAGCTCTCCTGAATTTCACCTGGGATCATATAAACATCACACAAATATCTCCCCTTCGAGGGATTTTTTTTTTTTTTTACAGAGACAGCTTCGATTCCACTCTGCATTTTAATGGTGAGTAGGCACAGATTCATCCCACAGCCTCCAGAGCTGTTGTTTCTCATTCCAACCCAACAACTGAACTTCAGGAACAGGCACTTGGCACTTTTCAGTTCAATATTTCAGCTCCGGGGAGCCTCACGGAGAAGTTTTGAAGTTTGTGTGTGGGGCAGGTACAACTCCAGCTGCTCCAACCCTGAATATTCCACAAAACCCAACACAAAATGAGCTTTCTGCTGGGAAACAGCTGCTGGTTCAGCTGTGCAACCTCAGCCTCAGGCTCTGAGACAAAGGCCGAGGATGAAGTGGAGGGTGTCCCATCCCTGGAAGTGTCCAAGGCCAGGTTGGAGCAACCTGGGATAGTGGGAGGTGTCCCTGTGGCACTGGATGAGCTTTAAAGTCCCTTCCCACCCAAACCATCCTGGGATTCTAGGAAAGCAGAAAAGCTGTCGGAGCAGAAGTTTTCAGGAGGTTTTTCTAAGCTGTAGAGAGAAATCAAAGCTCCTTGGCTCGGTCCCTGAGGCTTTGCAGTTGCTGTTTCACACCCAGGCCCCTGTAATTAGCTAGAACTAGTTTATGTGGCTTCTTAACATCTGAAAATCTCGACTTTTTTGGTTGTTTGTGCAGGCTGCCAGCCAGGCTGTGCTGGCTGCCCCGAGCTGGAGCTGGAGCAGGGCCTTGGGAGCCACTGGAGCTGCACCAGGTTAACTCTGGAGCAGCCAGGGCAGAATTTATCCCTTGCTATCCTCGGTGGCTGTCAGTCACAACGGTGAAAAATGACCTAAGGAGTGTTTTACCCGTGGTTATCTCGTGTTTGCAATCAGGCTGCTAATCTGGGGCTGCAAAGTTGGCAATTATTAGCTTTGAATGCAGCCTCCTTCCTTTTCCCCCTGGCCTGGGGTCCTGATCCTCCTCGGGGGTGCAGGTTTGCTCCCTGGCAGTGTCAGTGCTGGCATTCAGCTGTCAGTGCCTCGAGGACGGTGGTTTTACAACGGGGTTTAGAAGGAATGTTTGGATTTCGCCGAGGTTTGGAAGGGAGGAGTTTGCCCCGAGGTGCCCTTGGCCAGTCCCGAGTCCGCAGCACTGGGATTTTCACTCTCCCGGGGTTTCAAAGGGGAGGGAGAAGTTCCTGCTGCCAGAAGGGTGTGCTTGGTGTTCCAGAGGGAGGGAATCAGAGCCTTCCCCAGGGAAGGGGGGCAGGTTTGACCCCTGGGTGGGGAGAGGTGCTCTCCAGCTCCCAGGTCAGCACTGTCCCGTCCCGGGGGAAAGGAGGAGGAAGGAGGAGGGACCCCATCAAACTGGCAGAGGAGAGGTTTACCTTGGATATTTGGGAAGAAACTCCTCCCTGGGAGGGTGGCGAGGCCCTGGCTCAGGTGGGCAAGAGAAGCTGTGGCTGCCCCATCCCTGGAAGTGTTCGAGCCCACCTTGGATGAAAGGAGCAACCTGGGATAGTGGGAGGTGGGATAGGGGTGTGGGACTGGGTGACCTTTAAGGTCCTTCCAACCCAAACCTGGGTTCTGGGATTTTTTGGGTTCTGGGATTCCATGTTTTCCGTGATCTTTCCCGTTTTTTTGTGGTATTAATAACCCAGAAATGCTGTCCCATGAGTGACCATCAAAGCTGACCCCGGGCCAGCTCTCCAGCAGGGGAGAACCTCCCCTTCTCACAGGGAAAAACAAGTTGTTCCCTTCCTTCCAAGGCTTTTCCAGGACAGCAATTAGAGCCCCAGTGGGTGACTGTGGCTCTGCTGCTCTCCAAGAGGCCCCTGCAGAGCCTGGAGCTTTGCTGGCAGCAAAAGTTTGCCCCCCATCTCCTCCCAGAGGTGTAACCTGGGCAGCACCTGCACACCCTGTTTGTGTGGGGTGGGAATGACATTGGGCTGTGGGGGGCAAAGGGAAACCATCCCAAAAACCCGTGGGTTTGCTGAGCTCCTGCTGAGAAATCCCCTCCAGTGATGCTCCAGCAAGGATGGAAACTCAGGAGGTGCCTCAGTGTGTTTAAATGGTCATCAGGATTTCAGGCAGAAATTACCTGGAACTGCAAAAAAAAACCAACCCCACCCCGAGTTCTCCTTCACTGAGTTCTCCTTCACACTCCCGTTTATTCCTTGTTAAAACCTTATTAATAATCAGGCTTTGAGCTTGTCCTAAACCCCTGGCCTAAGCCATGGCCACAGCAGAGCTTGGCTTTGCTCTGGGAGGTGACCCAGGGGAGTGTCACAGAATCCTGGAATGCTTTGGGTTGGGAAGGACCTTAAAGCTCATCCAGTTCCACGGGCAGGGACACCTCCCACTGTCCCGGGTTGCTCCAACCTGGCCTTGGACACTTCCAGGGATGGGGCAGCCACAGCTTCTCTGGGAATTCCATCTCAGCCCCTCCCTACCCTCCCAGCCAGGAATTCCTTCCCAATATCCCATCTATCCCTCTGGCAGTGGGAAGCCATTCCCTGTGTCCTGTCCCTTCCATCCCTTGTCCCCAGTCCCTCTCCAGCTCTCCTGGAGCCCTTCAGGCCCTGGAAGGGGCTCTCAGCTCTCCCTGGAGCCTTCTCTTCTCCTTGGACACTTCCAAGGATGGAGCAGCCACAGCTTCTCTGCCCAACCCGTGCCAGGGCCTCCCCACCCTCCCAGGGAGGAATTCCTTCCCAACATCCCATCCATCCCTGCCCTCTGGAATGGGCATTCCACCCTTCCTTTTAGCACTGGCTCTGGTGATCCCCACACGGGGAGAGCTCTGCCTCCCATCCCGGTGTTGTCCCTGGGAAGGCACAAAGCGGCCGCTGCTTTCCCGCCTCTCCAACATCGCCCTGGCATCCCGGGAATACTCCTCACATCGGGAATACTCCTCACATCGCCGGGGCACGGAGCCAAACCCCGAGCCTGGGAAAAGCAACCTGTAACAGAACCCCCTGCGGGGCTGCCGGAGGATTTCGGAGCAGCACAGGATGTGAGCTGGAGGAATGAGAATTGATCTCTCTCGGCGCTTTTCTGGCCTCGTGGAATTCCGGGATTCACAGGGAATGGCAAAGGAAGGAAACTGGAAGGAGAAAAAAGGAGCAGAACCTCTGTGTGACTGGGTTTGCCTGGGCTGGGGGTGGGTTTGGGGTGGGGAGGGGGGGTTCAGGTGCTTTTATTTGCCCTCTGGGAACGAGGAGGCCCCGAAATGAAAGGAGTGATGGCGAATTCCAAGGGAAACAGGGGAATGTTTCCCTGCTGGAAGCCCAGTTTGGAGCTCAGTTCGGAACTGGGGACTCTGTGGACTTTGCAGGATGTTCTTCTCCGAGGATAACGGGAACATCAATGGGAATATGGAGTAGGAAGTGTGAGAGATCAAAATCTTTGTGTCTGCAGGCAAAAAAAAATAAATAATAAAAATAAATGTTCAGCTCATTTGTGGATCTCTGGGCTGTCTGCTCGGAGTAAAAGCCCTTCAGCCTCACACCTTCCCCTCAAACCTCGGAGGGGAAACACGGAATAGTGGGATCTCCTGTGCCAGAGCCATTCCCAAGGACCTGGAGGATGAAAAACAAGGGATGAGTAACCCTTTCCATTGCCTGCAGGACCCCCCCAGCAGCCTCCAGATCCACCCCCAGCCCCAAAACCCGGAGCTCGGGAGGGGCTGAGGAATTCCAGCCCTGAAGGGAAGTTTGGGGTAAAATCGGGGAGTTTAAGGACGGAAGCAGGGCCCGGGGTCGGGCTGGAATTCCATCTGATAAAGCTGCAAAGGCAAACAATAAGAACAGGGAGTTTTTAGAGGGAGGAAGCTGCAAACCCACCCCCCCCCTCATCCCCCTGGCCATCTGCATTCCTTCCCTGGAACCAGGAGAGGAGATTTCGCTGTTCTCCAACCTCAGGAGATCCAAGAGGGGAGAATTTATCAAGTTCCATCGTAGGCACTTAATCTTGTGGTGCCGTGGAAGAGGCAGAGTGGCAGCTGGGCCTGGAGACTGTTGGATATCGGCACCTACGGGAGGAAATCCAGGATAACTCAACCCCTTATTTGTCATTGTCTCGCCCCTGGAGCAGAAACAATGTGGATAATCGGTATCTTCGTGTTAAATCTCGGTGATTTATGTGCTTTTAGCCACGACAGGCCGATTGTGCAGGTCATGTGCTGTTCATGTACACAGCCAGAGGGGGTTTCACGGGATGTGCGTGCCGGGTGTTTATTCCCGGTGAAAAAGGCAAGAAGTGGTTGGATTAACATCTGTCAGGAGCGAGGGAGGAGCAGCTAATCCTGCCAGGGATGGTGTCAGTCCCGGCTCTGCTTTCCCTGATGGTATCTCAGCCCCTGTTATAAACTTTTAAGTGCAGGTTGGCAGCTGGAATCGAGGGCAGGACGTGACTTTGTGGCTCATCCCGGTCCTGGGGTGAGGATTCAATGGTCCATCCCGGCCCTGGAGTGGTGGATAATTATAACAGGGGTGGAAAATGCTTATAAAGGTTCAGTTAGTCAGTTGAACTGACGGAACCAAGGCCACAAAGGTGAGAGTGGAAGGGAGAGCAGGGGTCTAATTTCTTCGATAGGATAATTCAGCCCTGGCAGGATTTGGTGACTGGAACAAGGACTTGGTGACTGGAAAATGCACCTTTCAGGGGCAGAGTTGCACTGAAAAATGAAGTGTCCACTTTATCTCTGTTAAAAGGAACAGGGATGAGGACTGGGACAGGAACAGGAACGGGGACAGGGATGGAGATGGGGACAGGGACTGGGACTGGGATCAGGACTGGGACAAAGACAGGGACAGTGACAGGGATCGGGACACGGATGAGAAGCAGTACAGTGACAGGGATCAGGAGAGGGATCAGGACTGGGACAGGGACTGGGATCAGGACCAGTACAGGGATCAGGACAGGGATCGGGACAGGGACCAGGAGAGGGATTGGGACAGGGACCGGGATCAGGACAGGGACAGTGACAGGGATTGGGACAGGGATGAGGACCAGTACAGTGACAGGGATCAGGAGAGGGATCAGGACTGGGACAGGGACTGGGATCAGAAGCAGGACAGGGATCAGGACTGGGATCAGGACAGTGCCAGGGATCAGGACAGGCACAGTGACAGTGCCAGGTCCCGGGACAGGGACCAGGACCAGGACCAGGACAGGGACCAGGATCAGGATCAGGACCGGGACAGGGATCAGGACAGTGCCAGGGATCAGGACGGGGATCAGGACCAGGACAGGGATCAGGACAGGGACCAGGACAGTGGCAGGGATCAGGACCAGGATCAGGACCGGGACAGGGACCAGGACAGTGCCAGGGATCAGGAGTGGGATCAGGACCAGGACAGGGATCAGGACAGGGACCAGGACAGTGGCAGGGGTCAGGACCAGGATCAGGACCGGGACAGGGACCAGGACAGTGCCAGGGATCAGGAGCGGGATCAGGACCAGGACAGGGACCGGGACAGGGACCAGGACCAGGACAGGGACCAGGATCAGGACGGGGATCAGGACAGTGCCAGGGATCAGGAGTGGGATCAGGACCAGGACAGGGATAGGGATCAGGAGCGGGATCAGGACCAGGACAGGGACCGGGACAGGGACCAGGACGAGGACAGGGACCAGGATCAGGACGGGGATCAGGACAGTGCCAGGGATCAGGAGTGGGATCAGGACCGGGACAGTGCCAGG
>NW_016690507.1:356247-370465 GCF_001604755.1 Lepidothrix coronata | reverse complement strand
GGCCGGGGGCAGCGGCGGCGCGCGGCGGGCGGGGCGGGCAGCGCCCCCTGGCGGGGGCGGGCGGCACCCGTGAGGGGGGGGCGGCCCCCCCTCAGCCCCCCCCTCACGGTAACACCCCCCCAAAACCCCCCCCGGCCTCCTCCATCCCGGTTCGGCGGCACCGGGCCCGGCCACCGCGCCCGCAGCATCCTCCGGAGACCGGCACCTGCCGCGGGGGGAGGCCCTCCGGTGTCTCTCCCCCCCAGGCCGGAGGGTCGCGGCATCGCGGAGCGGGCCCCGCCGGGCTGGGCTGCGGCGGGGGGGACCCTGCGAGGGGGATGAAGGGGGGGGGTGTCCCGGTTTCTTCGCCGCGGGATGAGGGTGAATCCCGGTTTCATCACCTCAGGACAGGCCGAGGGATGAGGAGGGTCCTGGTGTGTCACCTCAGGACAGGCCCCGGCTCTGAGGGGGGGCTCAATTCCGTCCCCGGGGGCTGAGGGGGGTCCCGGTACCATCACCCCGCTGTGAGGGGGGGGCCGGTTCCTTGTCCCAGAGCTGAGGGGGATCCCAGTTCCTCCAGCCCGGTCTGGGGGGTGCCCCAGCTCCTCATGCCGGCACAGGCCGAGGGCTGAGGGGGGTCCTGGGGCTGGGGAGGTGTCGCGGTGCCTTCAGTGGAGGCCGAGGTGGGCTCCGGGTTCCCCACCGGGTTGAGGTGGGGGGTCCCAGCCCTGCACCCCCCCCTTCGGAGCCCCCCGGAGCATCCCCAGCCGCGGGCACGGAGCCCCCTCGGCCGTGTGGGGCTGCCGGGGCTCGGCACCGCTCGCGTTGCTCCCCTTCCACTCCCGGTTGTCGTAGGTGCAAATTGCTGCACTTCCAAACCCTCCCCTGGCTTGTGATGTCTCCGCAAAAGCCCATCAGCAGAAATTCCCGGCGTAACGAATGCGCTTTCCCCCGGCGGGCACGAGAGACGCCTCTTCTGGTGCAGATTTCTGGGATGTCAGGGCTGTTCTGTGCCCGCTCTCCCGTCTCACCTGCTCGTGTCAACATCTTTGGCTTTTAACCGTTTAAAGAAAACCCACGGTCCCGTTTTTTGCGGCCGAGGCTTTGCAGGGACGCGCGGTCGGGTTTGCGGTAGAATGTTTTCCTTTTATTCCTCCGTGTCAGGAGAGGGTAAATATTTGTTCTGAATTGGTTCTGCTGCTGGCTGGGTGTAAAGGAAAAGCACCTGCCTCTGTCAGCTCCTGCCTGGGAAGGCGTGAGGCCGGAGCTCACGCTCACCTGGGTGTTGGTGTTTCCCAGAGGATGCTCTTGGAGTTCCTCTTGGAGTTAGTTGGGAGCAGAGCGAGGATGATTTGGAGATGTTTGCAGTGCCTGGAGTCGTCCTGTTCCTCACACCTCTGCACACCTGCCTGGCTCAGTATCCCGGGATTTCACCTTTAGTGGTCAGTCCTTGCTGCCACTCCAGAGCTGTTCCTCAGGGAGTTCTTGGCTGTGCTTCGGTTAACTCACACATTGAGCATTCACCTTCTGCAGGATAACTCAGAATCCCAGTTCGGTTCCTCCCAAATCCGGGTGCCCCTGACCTGGGTTTTGCACATGGAAACCCATCATGCTTTCAAGAACCTGGTTTTGAGGAAAGGACCCAAGATGAATAACTTTTCTGAGGATTCTGGGTACTGAAGTGATGGAAACACTGACCAAAGGAGCTGAGTAAAATGTCTCCTTTGTAGGCTTTTTCTTCTAAATTCCATGATTTCATCTGGGTTTAAAATGCAGCATAAAAGCAGAAAGGGGTTAAGCACAACTTTGCTGTTTGCTCTCATTTTCATTTGGCAACCAGCGCTTTGCTGTCAGTTTGAAAACGCCTTACTCAGTTGGTGGAAGTGGCCCAAAATCTCTGCTGCCTTTTCATTATTAGTAATTGTCTTTTTGCAATGTTTACCATCTCGTCTGGTTTATTGTTGGTTACTGGTCGGAGCAGAGGCAGAAATTTACTGTTCCTCCATCTCTTGTGCCTGTTTCTGAGCTTCCTTTCTGTCTTGCTCATCCTCCCCCTATTCCTACTCTCGGGTCCATGTGGGATTTTTAAGTCCTGCTCCATCTTTCTTGCCCAGCACAAACCAGAGCGTAAAGGTGGCATTAACCCCTCCTTCATTGCCCTCACCCCAGTTAGGGGGGGACACAAAATAAATAAGAATTCCTTGGAAAAAGCCCCGGCTTTGGTTTGCAAAGGGTGCCCCCGTTCTCTGGAGCAGCAAAGGGCTGTTTTGCAGCTGGCACTGGGGATTTCTGGCATTTCAGCTTCCCTGGGAGGCGCAGACCTTGCGCAGAGCGCGGAGGTGGGTGGTCGATGGAAGCTCTGGAGCTGCTTAATTGTCTTGTGAGTGGGACCTTGGTGTTTATAATCCAGAGCTTTCTGCCAGTCCCATAGTAACAAAGTGGGTGAGGAGAGGGGGAGTGATTTTTTTTTTTTGGTGGTTTTTTTTTTTCCCTACGTGACATTGACTCCTTTTTTTTTTTTTTGGTTCTGCTCCTTGCTTTTTTTTTTTTTTTTCCCTCATGTGAAGCTTAGGATTTCAGGACTGATTTCTGGGCTTGTTTACTCTCAGTTCCTGGTGTAACTCAGCCCCAGTGGTGCTTGATGCATCTATTTACTCACAGCAGGCTGGTGCTGCCCTTTAAAATTGTAATTAACAAAACATTAACGTGCAGCTAACGAAGAGAGCGCTCGAGCTCTTCGATGTGTGGCTCTTGAAATGCTGAAAAATGTAAGATTTTTAAAGACAATTTGTGACCTGCATTTTAAGGGTGGTTCTTGTTCGGTTGGTGATTTTCACAGCTTTCCAGGATTGGTTATTTTTTTTTAAATCCATAGTTAAAGTCACTTAATTTCGAGGGCTTTCAGTGGGAGCTGTGTTTGAGCTCCCTCTGATGGGCCTTGCAGCCTTACCTTGGGAAAAAAAAAGACCCCCCCTTGTCCCCCCAGACTCCAGAAAGCTCCTCCAAAGTGGAGGTGGCTGTCTCCCGGCCCCACCTGCCCTGGAATGAAAACAGGGAATTAAAATCAAGTTGGAAACATGGTTTGCAAACAAAAACGTTTGGTTGTGTGTCTTTCGGTGTTATCAAAAGTTGTGTTTTTGTGAGTTCTTGAAACCCTGCGTGAAGTAAAAACCCGACGTTTAGATTTTAAACCTGGGCGTTTTTAAATACAAAATCCTACCTTTAGCTGGGTTTTCCCAAGTGGAAGGTGTTGTAATGGCACAGGTGGCCATTTGACTGAAGTGGAATTAAATAAAAATAAAGGAAAAGGCTGCAGTTTTGTGTTTGTGTGTGTGTGTGTAAAACACACACGTGGCCCCCTGCAGTGAAATTTGTACTTACAGATGAGAGAGTTACTCATTTACTTGTTCCTGCTGGCTGGGGAAGAGATCAGAATATCTCTTTGTACATCCCCAGCTCGTCCTTAGATGTAGATAATATGCAAAACAGTATTTAAAAGCTTAGTTAAATCAGGAATGCTAATCTGCTTTTAAAAATGAGAAACACTAATGATGATGATGATGATGATACAGAGCCACAGTGGCTCCTAATGTCTCCAGCGGGGTTTTTATTAAATAATTTGATAAAAAAGAAATTCCTGACGACGTAATGGTGGTTTTGAATGTCTGAGGGATATTAAAGAGATGCATCACAATCGGGGCTGAGCCCTCCGAGCACGGAGGTTGATGCTTGCAGCTGGAAATTCAAGTTAATAGTGAGTTTCTCTCAAATCAGAAATGGTGATTTGTCAAGCCCCAGATGGTGTGTTTGAACTTTCCTGGGTACAGGGTTTGGATCCCGAGTTTCCAGACCAAGAAATAGGTGGGTTAGGCTTTATCTGTGACCATCCCCTGATGGCTCTGATGAATCCCAGAATCCCTGAGGCTGGAAAAGCCCTCCAGGGCCATGGAGTCCACCCTGTGCTCCATCCCCCCCTTGTCCCCCAGCCCAGAGCACTGAGTGCCACATCCAGGGGTTCCTTGGACACCTCCAGGGCTGGGCACTCCAAACCTCCCTGGGCAGCCCCTTCCAGTGCCTGAGCACCCTTTCCATGAGGAAATTCCTCCTGATGTCCAGCCTGACCCTCCCCTGGCACAGCTGGAGGCCGTTCCCCTTGTCCTGTGCTGACATCCTGTCAACAGCAAAGACCCAAGAACCAAACCAGTTGTTTCCAAGCCACCAAAGATGCTCCACGTGCCACGACTGCCGGCCTTGGGTGAGAACAACACCGAAGGTGCTGCAAGTGGGATGTGCAGTGTCCTGATTCTTTGAAAGAATGGTTGTAGCTCGGGCAGGGGGAGGCAGAGGTGAGGGACCCACGGGGCACAAAGGATCCCTGTTCTTGTGCAACCCTGAGCCGGGCTGAGCTGTCCAAGGTAAACACGGAGCCAGCTCTGATCTGCCCTGCTGGGGAACTCACACACTTGAGAGAGCAGGGCAAGGTTTCTTCTGGGAAACCCAGGCAGGTTTCGTTGTGGTTTTTATATTTTTTTTTTATTATTTTTTTTTTAAGGAGACAATGCCTTTTTTTTTATGATTATCCCCTCCCTCCCACGCACTGCAGCTGCTGCAGCTCCGGACAAAGTCTTTCTCTGTGCAGTGGCCAAATCTGTCGGTTTTAATGATGTAGCAAAGCTGAGAGGGGTCTGTAGGCACGTGAGAGCGATTGTACAACTGCTGCATCTCCGTGTTTCCTTGGAATTCTCAGGGTGAACGTGTGGAACTCTGCTCCGGGTGCTGCCTCTCGGTTTTATTCAGCGCCTGCACTGGAGTGTGGAGTAATTTGCATTTATAGAAGGTACTCATTTAGTAAGAGAAGACGTTCTCAGGGTGATGTACAGTCAGTTCTTCCGACCCTTTGGGGCTGGGTTGGGGTTTTCCCTCGAAACAAGCTGTTCATGCAGAGCTGAGCTGGGCCTGTGGTCACCACCCTGAAAAGTTTTTGGTCTGGGTGCTGATTTTCTTGGTTTTGAATTTTGTACATCGATGTCTTTGAGTGCCAGGAGCTGCAGAGCTCCAGAGTAGAAGTTCCAGAGGTGACAAAACCCCTCAGTGAGCAGGGTACTGGTGCTGTGTTAATCTGAATTACAGGCTGGTATCAGCAGGGCAGAGGTGAACGAGCCATCTCTGCGTGAGGAAAACATCCCACCACAAAAGGGTGCAACGGGAACTGTTCCTAAAGTACTTTTCAAGATTATCTGGTATTGAAAAAATTATTTTCGTAGCAGCGTGGCCTGGGGGGACAAACTATCTTCAGGTAGAATGGAAAAGGGCTGTTCTTCAGAGCTCAAAAAATAAAAAAAAGAGGGGGGGAAACCCCCGAGGCCTGGAAAGCCCAGAACGTGATTGTGTGAGGGCAAACCATTTTTAGCCGCAGTTTGGTTTCTCGGTGGCGTGATTTCTTATTTAAATTCTTCGTCACATAAACTGCATTTTTATTCTTCTCTCACCGTCCCGCATCCCCTGGGCTGGTTTGGAAACAGAGCTCGTTGAGATGTGCTGCTCGCCCGCCCGCCGCTCCCTGCGCTGACCGTTTGTCGCCGGGTTTATAATCAATTTATCAATGGCATTGATTTTAGTTAGAAAGCCTCGACTGCACTTCAGGAATATCCAGGCCCTGACTCGGTGCCGAGGCAGCAGCACAGTGAACGTTCCAGTGGGAGCTTTCCCTCCTGAGCCACGTGGGGGGGACAGCAGGGATCGACCCTATTAAACCAGACTGAGGGGTTGGGGTGTTTTGAGGCCGCTTTAACCCGGGAAACTTCCTGCTCGGATGAGGTTGTGTGAGTTTTCCGTGGGAAATTCCTCCCTGGGAGGGGGGGGGAGGCCCTGGCACAGGTTGGGCAGAGAAGCTGTGGCTGCCCCATCCCTGGAGGTGTCCAAGGCCAGGTTGGAGCAACCTGGGATAGTGGGAAGTGTCCCTGCCCAGGGCAGGGGGTGGAATCAGCCAATCTTTGAGGTCCTTCCAACCCAAACCATTCCTTGATTGTCCGACTCTGTGAAATCATCGAGTGTTACCGAGCGCTTTCATCGGAGCGGGAATCAAATCCCAATTTGGCAACAAGTGGACACCCTCTGATCAATAGGGATTTAACCCACATGTCTTCAAGGCTAAATATTTATCCACGTTCTCCACTCCCCATCTCTGACTGCAGAGGAGCCTTTCCTTGGGGGCACTGGGGCGGTTTCGATGGCCCCGACAGCATCGATCCCTCCCTAATGGGCTGGTCCAGGCTGGCATCGATATTTCTGTGCCTAATGCAGGGTCTGAAACTCAAGTCGACTTCAGGGTGCTTTTCAGCAAAAGTAATACTGTACCTTTTTTAAAAAAAAGAAGAAAGAAAAGCAGCTTTTCTGTTTTAAAGGCACGGTCCTGGTTGTGGTGGCTGGAGTTTTACCCCGGGGTTTTTGTAGCTGTGCTGGAGGAGCTGAGGGCGTGTGGTCACTGAGGGGTTGGAGTGAGTGAGTGAAAAGATCCAAAAAAGATCCAAACTGCCAAAAATCTGGTGGATTTTTGGGGAGCAGGTGCTTGCAGCAGAGTTCATTTTGTGACAGCAGCCGGTCGTGACCTCGGTGCTGCTTCCCTTTTGCTTTTGGTCCTAAAGCCCTCACGCTCTGCTAAACAAAATGTGGTCCCAAAGGCTTTGGTGCCCCATCCCTGGGAGTGTCCAAGGCCAGGTTGGAGCAACCTGGGCTAGTGGAAGGTGTCCCTGCCCGTGGCAGGGGGTGGAACTGGATCATTAAGATCCCTTCCCACCCAAACCATCCTATGATGGTGTGAGCTTGAGGTGGCAGCTGGACTTGTGAGCCTTTATTAACTCATCAGCTAAATCAGTGTCTCTGATTTAATAGAGTTAATACCTGAAATGTTGCTTTGGTTTGTTTGAAATGCTTGGCCTTTGGTGCTGCTGGAGGTGATTTCCAGGAATAAGATCTCCATGAGGATCTCCATCTGCTTTGCAGAAGCTCCTGTTTATCAACCAGGGATGTTTTGGCCTGATGTCATCGGGACCTTATAAATCACCAAGTTTTAACTGAGTGTTGATAACAGCCTTTGTTTTGCAAATTATTTCTCGGGAACTGAAAATTCTCCCCCTTGTACCAGAACAATCCTCTGCAACAAAACAACAACAACACACACCCACCGAAAACGGGTCTTAAATAATGAAGTGGAGGAGGATGAAGTGCTGCAGCTCCAGGCTGCAGTAATAATCCTACAGCACTTTGCAACCCTCGCCTCAAAGTCTGTGTTTTACAGGCAGATTTTCTCAGAGTGTGTTTTGCTTCCTTGCCTGGTCTCTCACTTCTCCTGATGATTGGGAAAATCTCCTCAGTGCTGTCCCTGCTGGGCTCCTCGCTGGTGTTCTTGCTGGGGTTACTCACGGCACGATGTGTTAACGGCAGATGCAGCCCTGTCAGATGAATTTTCAATTAGTTTTGATACCCAGCTATTACTATTTATGTGAATATTATTTTCCTTGGACGGCCCCGGTCTCGGAGGGGAGGGAATTTGAGTTGATATCCCCAAATATATGAATTTCCAGGCAGATGGTGATAGCTCCCAGCTCAGACAGTGGATTGGTGACACGCTGGGGCCTCTTCAACCCCGTTGCAGAAGCAGCACGTGAAGCTGTGCAGGAGATTTTTTTCCCAGCTCTGGAGCCTTGAAGTGATATTTCAACATCCATAAGCTGGATTAAAGCAATAAAAAAACCTCAGTGGGAGAAGGGAAGACAGGGATTGTTCCATAAGACTGACTTCTCACCTTTTTATTCCTTGCAGAGTCTCAGTGTAGATTGTATTCCTGGCATCCAGTCAGCAGCCACTGGTTGGAGTGGTGGTACTGGGTTTGTACCTGCAGTGCACCAGGACTGCCCTGTTCCCCCTCCACTAAGTGAGGGGAGAGGGATCCATAATACCTGATTTAATATTTATTTCATATCTTCAATCTTGCCCAAGTTTCCAGCAGGCAGCTCCGACTGAAATGTCTTATTGACCTTCTCCTTGTAATTAGATTTTCCTCTGGTGCAGGGAGAGATGATTGTGCTGAACGAGCCTCCCGCATTCGAAGAATTTGGGCTCTCATGGCAGATATTTTTGATACCTGGAGGATTTGTCTGATGCCTCATCTTCAAAGCTGCAGTTTCCTGGAGCTCATGGCCACTCTCAGTGCAGATTTAGGTGCTCTCTCATTACTAATAAACCCCAAAGAGCACCAAACGTGCCCTGCTCGGCTCCCAATTTACGAAACTTGTAGGGTTACATAACTGAATTTTCATTCTTTAGCTAAAAATAAAAAATGGAACATAAAAGCTATTTTTATCTTGCTTAATGAGGGCATCTCTGCTTTTATTTCAGCTTTTCTGAGGCATTTCAATAGGAGGAATGGGGATGGTTTAGGAACTTTTGATTGGAGCTGGACGTTGGTTTTCCGCCGTTGTCCATCGAGCAGCAAACGGGTGCATTGCCTGCTCAAAATGACTGTTTCCTTTAAAACCACACTGTGAGCTAATAATGACCATAAAAACAAACAGATTTTGGAGGGTGTCACGCTCCCCCTAAATACAACAGAAAGAACTCTTTGCCTTCTAAATATCAAATAATAACCGAGCTCCGAGCACGGGGCCCCCGTGCTGGATTACACTGAATTATCAGCAGCACCCACAGCTCCCTGGGCTGAAATCCTGCAGAAAAGCAAGGGTGGCACTTGCTGAGCTGCCACGGGCTCGGGTTTGTTTTTGAAAGCAGTGAAATCAGGTTTGGTGCCTGTTGTAGCTTTGCTTGGCTCCCTGCCTGGCGATAGAGCACAACTCGGAAGAATAGTCACTATTTTAAGGCTCCAGTTTGCTGTATCCTGTTTTTACTTGCTACTCAGTTGTGACTGTTAAGTTTTAAACAGTAAACCTTTGTTCACCAGAAATAGCAAAGTGTTTTCAAACACGGAGCCACAGCCCGTGCATTAAATTTTGGGTCTTTATAAGCAGTACTCGATTTATTTGTTCGAATTCTGCAAGGTGTGTTCTCGCTGATGCGGCGCCCTCGGACCCCCAGACAGTTCATGTTAATTAATTTCTGGGAGGAAGTTAAATGCAGTTAGTGTGTGAAGAAGTGCTCAGAATAAAACAGAAAAGAAATAAATAATACAAAACAACTGCAGCATTAAATGCTGTCCCCTTCTCCCTTCAGCCCTCCTCTCTCTCCGCTAAAATCCAACGTTCCGCTTTGTTTTCTTTGGGTTCACAACCATGAAAGGGTTTTGGGGTTGAGTGCAGCGTGGATTTGAGGTGGCTTGTGAATGTGAAGTGTCCGTTGGGGTGTGAGATCTTTGCACTTTCACATGAATTTTGGAGCCCTCTGGGGGGAGAGGGCCGGGCCTGTGTGCGAGTTTTATAACCCCGTTTCCTCGCGGTTTTATGACCGAGGCATCTGGGGAGTTGCTCGCAGCTCCTGCAGGAGAATCTAATGGGGCCTTGGAATTTGTAGATGACTCATAACGGGACAAAACAATCCAGTTAAGTGATTTGAGGTCTTAAATAATCTCTTCAGCAGGAAGGTGAAGAAAACATGAACTCATGAGTAATAATTGGCTCTCTTGGAGTGCTAAAAGTGCAGCGCTCGCGGCTTGGCCGGGCCTCAGATGATTCCTGCTCAGCTTTGCTGATCAATATGTGTCTCAGCTCTTATGAATGAGATTTATTTGCCTACCCTGTAATGCTTTTAGCCAAGTGTGGTTGTTGTGGTGCAGTTGGGACTCGCTGTGATCCGTGTGGGGTGTCCTGGGCAGGGCCAGGAGTTGGGCTCAAGGATCCCGGTGGGTCCCTTCCAGCTCGGTGTTTCTGGGACAAGTTTCTCTGGGGTTGGGTTGGAGCAGTGACCTGTTGCACCTCAGCTCTGGGAGGGGGGGTCAGGGCTGGCTCAGCTTTTTTGGGTTTGCTTTTTCTCCCATCCTCTGCTCCACGGGCCACCCAAGTGACCGAGGAGGAGCCCGGGATAGGGCTGCCCCTCATAAATGGTCCTTGCCTCCCACCCCTCTGCTTCATGGATGTGCTACCTGCCAAAATTCCATGGTTTTAGCCAGTCCCAAGCCAACCTCGGAATAGGAATGCCTTCCTCAGCTGCCTGGCATCCTGGTGGAGACTGGGTTAAGGACTTACTCCATCATCTCCTTCCTCCTTGTCAAAGCACTGAATATTCAGCTTTGCCTCATTTCAGGGAGGCTTTTTTGCAGCTGCAGGGGCCTCCTGCAGGTGTTCCAGCCTTGGAGAGCTCGGGATTTTCCTGGTAAGCGACTGGAACTGCAGGATACGAGCAGTGCTATCAGGTAACCTTTCACTAATCAGATTTATCAAGTCCCGAGTCAGCTGCCTGGCTGCCCCCTCGCCTCTGCCTGGCAGTTTGCATTGCTCTTAATGATGAAAAGCCCTTCTTCACATTCCCAGTTTGTTTTTTCATGGCACCTGGAGGGAGCTCCTGTTTCCTTCCCCGCTCTGTGAGATGGAAGAGCAGGATTCTGCTTCCCCCTCTCTCCAGTGAGCCCCCAGTGCTGGGCCCATGTGAGCTGAGACACTCCCAGGCTGCAGCAGAATCCCTTTGCCTCTGCTCCCCGAACGTGTCACCTCCCTTTTTGGTGTTAATCCCTGAAGTTTTGGAGCAAACTTGGGGTGTTTTAACACTCCAGCCCTCGAGCAGTGCATTTGGGAGTGTGCTGGAGCATCCTGGTGGAAATCAGGAGCAGGGCTGGCCTCGTGTTTGCTCTGAGGAAGGAGCTGCTTGTGGAGTGTTTCAGCGTGGCAGAAACAAAGCTGTTGCTCTTTTGTGGCTGCTAAATTCCAATGTATTACAACAGCTTCCTTCCCTAAAAAAAAAATGAAAAAAAGAAACAGAAATGCTTTTTTTTTGGCCTTTTCCTGCATTTTTGTTCTTACTGGCTGCCTTTGGCTGGCCCGAGAGTCCTGTTTGTGTCCCGACAGGGCGATGGGATAATGGAACAAATACTTGAGAGTGACTGAGATGACAGTGGTGGGGATGGAGGAGTAAACAATGATGTAGCAGTTCTGGGCCTGGGGGGGTCACATCCAGTTCATACCATATGTCTGCATTTTTTTCTTTTTTCGGGGTAATTTTCACTTAGTTTGTAGGAGACATTTGGCTTCCTGTCCTGGCTTGGTTGGCCCTTTCCCTGCCATCTCCACTGCTCCAGGACACCCAGGGGAGGCCAGAAAGTGGTTGGCAGAGGCAACAAGGGAAACTTTTGCTCGGCACTTGTGTTCAGACCTCCACTTTTATGAAAATGAACACGCCACTGACATCCCCCAAAAACCCCGCAAACCGTTGCAAAACGTCCTTGTTGCAAAGCTGCTGCTGGAATAGTTGAACTCCCAAGCGAGCCAGGCAGAGCAGCTGCTATCGCTGTGGATTATACCTTTCCTCTCAACTTCAGCCTTCATTTCCTCTCCCCGCCTTCCTGGGAGGAACAGCTGTGCTTTTGGATCCTCTGCCGCTCTTGGAGCACGACTTGGAGCTGCAGGAAATAAGTGACTTTAGAAATCTGGCTCGAGGGCCTTTCTTCCTGAGTGTGACAGAGGGAGGAACACGAGGGCTCCTCTCTCTTCCTCCGGGATAAATGAGGCTGTGGAGTCTGCCTCCCTTAGCTGGGGTGGGGGGGAAGGAGCTGCCTGTGCTCCTTCCATCCCAGAACTACCCCCTGTGCCCCCTTCCCTTCCTCCTTGCCATGAATGGGTGATTATTCCCAGAGAAAAGCCCGGTGTCACTCAGGGAGGAACAGGGATATCACAGCTCCCTTTTTTTTATCTCCTCACCTGTGGAATTCCAGAGATTTTTTATCTCCTCACCTGTGGAATTCCAGAGATTTTTTATCTCCTCACCTCTGGAATTCCAGAGATTTTTTATCTCCTCACCTGTGGAATTCCAGAGATTTTTTATCTCCTCACCTCTGGAATTCCAGAGATTTTTTATCTCCTCACCTCTGCAATTCCAGAGATTTTTTTATCTCCTCACCTCTGGAATTCCAGAGATTTTTTATCTCCTCACCTGTGGAATTCCAGAGATTTTTTATCTCCTCACCTGTGGAATTCCAGAGATTTTTTTATCTCCCTCTGTGCTCAGAGTTGGTGTCTTTTATCAAAGAACTTGAACTGCAGCTTCCTGATATTGTGCCTTTTCCTTTGGCAGAGGAGCATTAAATGCCCTGGAAGGCACTGTGGGTTTACACCATAAGGATTATTTCCCCCATTTCAGGGTGTTTTCTGGATTGAAGATAAACTGTTATATCCAATCTATCCAATCTATCCAATAATACACTTATATAATTATATATATTATATAATTATATAATATGCACCTGCTTGGGTGAAAGGGAAAGTATTGATGTTACTACGTTGCCCAATGTTAACTTTTAATGACCTGGAAAATTAAAATAAAAGGGCTCAAGTTGCAAATCCATCTCTTTGTTCAACTGGGTGCATGGGAATTTTAATCAGTAAAATGTAAATAGTGGAAGTATTTTTAATTATTTGCAGTAAATGGTCCAAACCAGGGCAAAACTGTAAAAACAATCAACATTCACTCATCAGCTGTAAAAGCATTATTTAGATTAAAAAGTCAGGCATTCCAAAAGTCCTCATTCATCTCCTCTCTGGGAGCAGCAGGATATCTTTAATTAATTTATCACATAGCCCCAAAACTGCATCCTCTGCTCGTGAAACTTGTTCTCTGCTCATAACTTCGTGTCTCCTCATTATTGATCCTCATTTTAAGCCCATCTTTAATAAGATTGTGTCTGAAAACCTGCTGTAATTAATGAACTTGTGGCCAACACTGAGATTTTCCTTTCCTTGCCTTACTGGGATTCTCTCTCTCATTGATTTGTGATTCCTTCCTCGTTTAATTAAACAAACCCAGACAGTTTTCGTGGTGGTTTAACACATGAGCAGTTATTTTAATGTATATTAATTTTAGGAACTGTTGGAGTAGCGAGTGCCCAGCGTTTAAAATTCACATTTTGGCATGAACTTTGGAATATTAACAGGGAAGGGTTCACTTGAGGGGAGGGAGGAGCCAAACTCCTGGTTGTCAGAGTTGCTAACTGTTGGAGAATTTTTGGCAACTTAAAGAACTATTTTAAGTGACAGTTACAGGGTTAATGGGGTGATTTGTGGCTCGAGGCTGCCTTACCACTAAATCAAAATTATGTGATTCATTAGGTCTGTGTGAAGATCCCTTTTTTTTTTTTTTTTTTAAGACTCTATTTGCTTTTCTTATCAACGTGAGGACTGTGAATGGGGAGAGAAGAAAACAATTCCCCAGGGATCCCACCAGTAAGTGCCTGGTCTGGAGGGTTTGTTTGACTTGGTGTCTGGTTTCACCCCGCAGAAGGAACCCAGACCAGGGGTTTGGGGAGGCACAGCTTGGCCTGGGGTGTTTCTGGGCAGTGTAACATCAAAAATTCCCGTTCTGAGATCAGTCCCAACCCATTCCAAAACTCCAGGCGTGAGGATCCCTGTCTGTGGCAGGTCCTGCCTCTGTGGGTGCTCGGGGTGAAAACCTCCCTGAGAAATTCCAGAGGTGTCCAAGCAGGGGGGAGGAAACTTTGAACTGATTAGAACAACAGGATTTACCTTTAATGCAGCCTCTGAAACTTCCAGTTAATCCTTTAAATGGAATTTAATTCCCAATTAAGCTCGAATAATACTTTTCTAACGTTAATCTGCGCTGGGTGCGCTGAGGGGAGAGGGTTTGGCGAGGGGGAAAAGGTAAAATTCAGAGTAAAAGCTTGGTGTGGAAACTGCAAGGCAGCAAAAGAACCCCTTATCATCGAAATCTGGCTTCCTGTAGTCATCAGATATCTGGGGTTCTATCAAACGGACACTCCACCCTCTCATTATGAGGATGGGAATCCAATTTTAAAGCGTTTTAAAAGAGACATTTGTGGTGGCTTTGGGTTGACTTACCAAATTTTCCACCTGAGTTCTGGCCACCAGTTTTGTAGGTTGGCCCAGAATTCCTTTGGGAAGAATTTCTCCGAGTTGAAGTGTTGAGTTTTTTAATAAATTCTCCCCTTTGGTTCCCATCTGCGTGTTTTGGACGCTCAGAAAGGCTGGAGGAAAACTGGGTTTGGATTTAGGGATGTGTTCCTTTCTTGTGTTCATTTTTATTTTTTTTTTTAATTGTATAACTTGAA
>NW_016690507.1:343404-355216 GCF_001604755.1 Lepidothrix coronata | reverse complement strand
ACAAGCAAGAGCTGTTTCCTTACCAAAAGCTTCCTTGGGAAAGGACTGGAATATTTAGCAGTATTTTCAGCTGTCAAGGAGCTGTTTTCTTGGCCACGTAACCCAGAAATGGCAAAGCTGTAACGCAGAGTCACCGAGTTCTCATGGTTCAAGAAATTAATGAATCTGGAGAACACTGAGTAATTCCTTATCACCCCTCAGTATCTAAATTCACAGGGAATCCGAGTTGCACTAATTGAATCCAACCCCAGGAGAGAGCAGCGGAGTCGTCGGGAGGCTCGTTAACATTTGGAGAGGAACCGGAATTTTTCTGTTCGGAAAAGGCTTTTTTTTTGGTCGATTTTCTTTGAAAATCAACCCCCTCCTAAAACCTCCAGTTGTGCAGTGGACTGGATCCATCTCACGAGGTGGTTGGAGTGGAGAATGAAGGGTCACTTTAGTCACAACATCTTGTTTTCCTGGGGGTGGGAAACCCTGGAAAAGTTTGCCCGGAGAAGCTGCGGCCGCCCCACCCCTGGGATTGTCCAGGGAGCAACCTCCTCTAGTGAAGGTGGTTGATCTTTAAGGTCCTTCCAACCCAAGCCCTTTTTGGGTGGTGTGATTTCCAGAGCTGCTTTCCCCCGTGCTCAGCTCCCTCCGATCACATCAAAGCACCACCATGGCGAGATCTGGACTCTCTTTTTTCGCTGATTTGCCTCCAGGTTTCCTGTCAGAGTGACAGGAGGGGCTCTGTAACATTTAAAAATGCCTTTTTTTTCTTTCTTTTTGTTTTTTTTTCCCCCCAGAAGTTGCTCAGGATGCCTCACACTTGATCTTCCCAGATTGCAAGTGGCAGTTGTTGATGGGCTCCAATAAGCGACTCCTGGAAGGCAGGAGAGGAGCAAACACAGCCCCCCTCGCCCCGGTGTCGTGATGGATGAGAGCAATAACAGCAGTCAGCTCTCTGGGTTCTGGCACACAACCCCCCCAGTGTTTGTGGGAGGGAGAGTTGCTAAAATTGATGGGCCAGCAGAGCCATTTCACGGGCTCCTCTCGGTTCCCCGGCCCTTGTGTTCCCTCATTTCCACGTTAAAGTGCAGCAGGAAGACAAATGGTCGTGACCTCCCCTGTCCTGGGGTGCTTTGAGGTGGGTACAGAGCGAGGGGAAGCCAAAATATTAAAAAAACATCAAACCCCCCCCCCCTCCTCCCCGGGTGCCTTTCGGAGCTGCTTGAAAGGAAACCAACACCTGTTGAAATAGTTACTTCAACGTTTGGCCCAAATCCCAAACAAGCCTTTTTTTTTGTTGTTTTTTTTTTGTTTTTTTTTTCCCCCCTTCTTTTAACAACAAAAACATATGCAGGGGCCAGGGAAAAAGCACAGCTAGTTCTGATGTTGTGCTTTTTGTGCTCTGCAGCTCCGAGCTGGAGGGGCTGTGACTCATGAAGTGAGGCCAGCACAGTGTTTCTCTTCCTTCCACGTCTCGCTGGGTTGGATTTGTGTGGCAAATCCACACTAAAAGCACTGAGGGGGGGCTTTTCCTGCTCCTGAGGTGGGATGTTCCTGGGCCATTTGGGATACTTCACACTGGGAATGTTTCCTAAGGCTTGGGGCTGAGGGGGAAAGCAGCTCTGAAAATCACACCAGCCAAGAAGGGGTTGGTTGGAGGGACCTTAAAGATCTGCCCTCTTGGGAAGGAAAAAAACCATCAGCCACTTAGGGACTGGTGTCTTGCTTGAATAGTTGAGGCTTTTGAGAGCTCCTGGTCAAAGGCTGGACATGGTCTTGGGAGTGTTTTCCAACCTGAATAATTCTGTGGTCCATGGAGAGGTTTCATCTCCACGAGTCGTCTCCTAAATTGGGGATCAGTTCAGTCCCTCAGTTGGAGCAGAGATTGGAACTGTCTGTGTAGCTGGAAATCGGTGTCTTCCAGGGAAAATTCTGGGAATAAAAGGGTGTTTGAGTTTCCTAGGGAGGGTTTGAACATCAGAGAAATGTGTGCACTGTTGTCCTCCAGGGTGAGCTGGATTTCTCCTCCTCTGTTCAGGGACTACTCCAATATAATATTCCTCCCTGGGAGGGTGGGGAGGCCCTGGTTGCCCCATCCCTGGAAGTGTCCAAGGCCAGGTTGGAGCAGCCTGGGCTGGTGGAAGGTGTCCCTGCCCATGCAGGGGGTTGGAACTCCACGACCTTTAAGATCCTTCCAAGCCAATCCATTCTGGGATTCTGTGATCCGTGTGTTCACCCCGAAGTGTTGGGGTGATAGAAACAGGCTGGTCCCTTTGTGTCCATCCTGTCAGCACCCCTGAGCACCCTGAGCACCCCTTATGTGAGCTCAGCTCTTTGCAGCTTTAATTGGAGTTTCTGGAGCCCTTGGAAGAGGCATCACTGAGGTTCAGGTGGTGGCAAATTCTGCTCGGCCAGTGTCAAATAAAACAGGCCTTTGGGGTGTTAAATCCCAGGTGTTGAGTGGCCACAGCACAGAACTGAGTGAGGATTTTGTTTGAATATTGGTGCTGCTGAACTAAAAAAAAAACGGAGAAGTAGAAGATCAATCAAGATTAATCCAAAGTCGTGGATTTCACGAAGGAGTTTTCAACCTTTCTGAAGGAAGTGACAATGAAAGTAGGTTGGTGTGTGAGTAGAAAAGAACCAGTTTTCTCCCTTGCACACTTTTTTGCACACCAGAATTGTCTGTGACCATGGGCAAATATCCTGGAGTGTTTTCAGTGGAGAGGTGACACTCAGGACTGGACACCTGTAACTTAGTGACCCTTTGCAGGCCATCACCTTCATCTCCATGTTTCCCTGTCCAGTGAGGAACTCCTGGTGGTTTGTTTTTCCTTTGGGGTTTTCTTTGAAAGCCTCTCTGCCTTTTCTTTGCAGCCCTGTCTCTGCCCTTTCTCCAGGGCTTTTCCTGGAGCAAGAAAGCAGAGCAGTGTGGAGGAGGTTTGCCATTCCCTGGGATCCACGCTCGGATCCGGGCTGGTTAGGGATGGTTTCCCTTCTCAGTTGTGTCAGTTCAAACAGTCCCAATCATATTTTTCCTCCTCCTTTTTTTTTTTTCTTTTCAGCTACAGCTGCAGAAAACCCAATATTTGCAACTGGGACAGAGTCGTGGCCAGTACTACGGTGGGTCTCTGCCAAATGTGAACCAGATTGGAAACAGTGCCATGGATCTCCCCTTCCAGGTGAGTCCAGGGGGTGTTCCTTTGCATTTGTGGATTCATTCCGTGCCTGGCTGCTGGGTCAGAACCCTCAGCACAGCCCCCTGGTTTAAGAACTCTTTGCTCCTTTGGCAAATGGGATTTTCTGTGTCGGGGTTGGGATGCTTTTGGGTCAGGAATGCTCAGAGTGATGCAATTCCTTTTGCAGGGAATATTCAGGGGGCGTGGGGTGGGGTGGTTTTGTTCAGTACCAAATTCCTGATGAAACCACTGTAAATTCAAGCAAACTGGAAGCAAATTCAGCCTGCTGGGAGCTGGGGTGTGGAGGGAGCTGCTGGGGGGGTGTGTGTTCCCTGGGAGTGATCCTGGGAGAGGAGAAGGGCAGTGGGACACAAAGTGGTAGCAGAACAGTCACTTTTTTTGGGGCTGGCTGAGGAGGAAACTTTGAGGTGTCCTGGCTGTCTTTGTGACTCCAGAGTGACTCCACAAACAGAAAATCATTTAGGTGAATGTTTTTGGACAGGAGATGTTGTACATGGATCAGGTGCTGGATCCTCTGAGCACTCTGATTTCTCTAATTAGTCGATTCAGGGCGCTCAAAATAATTAACATTTCCGTGTTAGTTTTCCTTTTTTGAGCAGTAACAGTTACAGTTCAGCTCACGAGGATGTGGTAAGAAGGAAATCTTGCAGTTTGTGGTTTTCTGATGAAGGGCTGGTTAATAAATGTGGAGAAACTCGCTGACCTGCCTGTTGAAATAGGTGGAGACAACTGAATTTGGGCAGGTTAAAACCTTGGATCTTGTGCAGGAGGAGAAGCAAAAGCCTGTTTTAATCTGGTTGCCTTTTGGGAATCCAGTGCAGGGCTTTGGAGTGAAGTCCTTGGGGTTACTCCACATCTCTCTCCCAAGATTTCCCCTTTAGCTCCTTGTTAGGGAGGTTCAGAGTTCCTGTTCCTTTTAAGCAACAGTATTTCAGTATTTCTGAAATAGCATTTCAGTGCTTTTCTGGTGGTTACTGCATAGACTGTTTCACTCCTGAGCTGACAAAGGGAATATCCCCAAATTTCCCAATGACTGGAGAAGGACACACAAACAAAACTCCAGGGGTTTGTAGATTTTTTTTTTACACACACATAGAAAAAATACAAAACTCCAGGGGTTTAGAGATTTTTTTCACACACATAGAAAAAATACAAAACTCCAGGGATTTAGGGATTTTTCACACACACACATAGAAAAAATACAAAACTCCAGGAGTTCAGAGATTTTTTTCACACACATAGAAAAAATACAAAACTCCAGGGGTTTAGAGATTTTTTTTCACACACACACACATAGAAAAAATACCAAACTCCAAGGATTTATAGATTTTTCACACACACACACACAGAGAAAAAAAATCCAAAATTTATGTTGTCCCAGATAACAAACAGTGAGAAGCAGCAACACAAACCCCTGTGTTTGCATGAGTGGTGAGTTCTTCCCGGGCTTTTCCCCAAACGTTGAGTTAAAAACACTGGAGATGTTTTTTTTTAATTATTTTTTTTAAGTTAAAAAGGAGATTTCCGAGGCAAAGAGCCTGAGAGTGGTTTGTTGTGTCTGCTTTGGGGAGCGCTGGTGTCTGAGCATGTTGGTTCTTTGATTTGCAGCCCAACGGAGCTCTGGCAGAAGCCTTTGGAGCAGTTCCTGTCTCTTTGGTAAACAAGCATTTAGGTTTGTGCGAATACGTATTTAGGACTGGTCCTGTTTGCCCAGGTAGATACGTATTTCAGCACAGCCCCACTGCTCTGCTCTGCACAGCACCTCTCTCTGCTCAGGAGTCCTGCCCTGGCACCCCAGGCCAGGCTTTGGCCGTGCATCCCAGGAACGTGCAGCAGAATTCCCGTGCAGCAGAATTCCCGGCCAGGCTCCCTCCCTGGCCTTGCTGCCCTGGGATTCCCTGGGATTCCCGGGGGATTCCCTTGGGGCAGACAGGCTTGGCCTGGGGGTTAAGCGAGCTCTGAGCATGTGCATGTGGGAAAGTCCGTGGGGAATGAGTTCCCAAATCCTGCTTGGCACCGGGAGGCTCTGGAATATGAACGGTCGTAGGTCCCCCCACTCCTCCTTCCCCCTCATCCACCTCGCTCGGGTTCATCCCTGGAGTCTTGACCAATCCTAAAAGGACACTGTTGTAGAGCTCAGAGCTTTTTCCTTCCTGTCTGTACTTTTTTGATGGTTTGTGGGGTTTGGGGGTCTGGTCTCAAACCCTTTAATGTTTTCCAGGGAAGCGAAACACTTCTGCTTCTTCGTTTTCCCAATAAAATCGATGCTCAGATCTGTTTTTTGGTTTTGTTTTTGTTTTTTGTTTTTTTTTAAATCCACTTTTTAAATTACAGTTAAACATCTCTTGCCCTGCTGGGGTTGGGATTTTAATCAGGGAACCTTGTCCTGGTTTAGGACAGTTTTATGGGAAGCCAGACCTGTTGCAGGTGACATCCAGAAGTGTTTTCTGTTTCCCTGAGTCAGGGATTCACTTGGGATCTTTGCTCCTGGAAAGCCAGAGGACACCATTGCCCCCAGGTTCCTCACCCTACAAACTGTAGCTGGAACACGCTCCATGTTTATTTATTCCACTGCTGCACTCAAACGAGACTTTTGCTGGGTTTTTAATAAGGAGGTTGTGCCAAAAAAAAAAAGGCAAAACACAAGAAATAACTATTTTTACGTTCAACTTTTTGTCTCCTATGCATTGGCTTCCCTTTAAATTCCAGGTGAGGGCTGCATTCCGTGTGCTTTGGGCTGCCTGCTCCTTTTTTTAGCAGCACCGTGGTGAGACCACTGACAAGGAAATTGCTTTTCCTGTTGACCTTCCAAGCACGTCTTTGCAAATTTTGCTGCCTTTTGGGCTCGCAGGGCTGTGGCAACAGTGCAAGGAGGAGTTGGAGACCTTTTGTTGGCTTGGGATTCTAAATATTCCCAGTTCTGCGCGGGGACAGAACTGGATTGTCGTGTGGTGTTTGCAGCAGAGGTTAAACCACCGTGTTTTTATTTTGAATGACTTAAAAAATTGAGATTCCGCTCGAGATTTCTCAGCCTTCGTACGAGAAAGCGAAAAGTCTGATCCTGAGGGCTGAGAGTGCATCAAAAAGTCACTGTGCTCCTTTCCAGCCCCAGGTTGACTTAAATATTCTGCTGCACAGAAAGTGTTGGCCTTGAAATGAAAAAATAAACACCACAACCACTCTGCCTCCATTTCTGTTAACACAGGCTGTGTGTGCAGAGAGGGTGAGGAGAAAAAGGGTTCAGAGGAGCAGAAAGGCTCGTTAAAAAGTTATTACAAACAAAGCTTTTCAAAATAAATGTAAAGCTTTTCTGGAAACGAATCGTTTCAAACAGCCAAAGCTGACACTTGGAAAAAAAAAAAGGAAAAAAAAAAAAAAAAAAAAAAAAACCAGAAGAGCTGAATGTGGGAGCCAGATGGTTCCATGGCTTGGCAGACAGGACAGTGCATTTGCCACGTGCAGCACCTGAATGGAGGAGGAGGAAATTTTGGATTTCCAAACAGATGGTGTTGAGGGACTCAGCAAAGCTGTTCACATTGGCAAGGAGTGGAAAACTGGGGAGGTTTGTTTTGTTTTTCCCCCCCAGAGACCCATAAATTGCCGGTGGAGGACGAGCAGAGATCGACCCCTCGGTACTTCCTTTGCCCCCCCCCCAGGTATATGCAGGGAAAGGCTTTGGAAAATGTGGGAGTTTTCCAGTTTAGCCTGGGAATTCATCTTCCCCTGTCCTTTCTCTGCTGTCCTCATCCTCTGAAATATTTGCTGACAGGTCTCCACTGATAAGAGCCCAGGTGGGACCATCCCACCCCGGGTCCCGGAGGGAGCCGAGAGTCGCCTCGGAAATATCAGACACCGTCACTTTTTTCTAGACAGAGGAGGAAGGAAACTGCTTTTCTTTTTCTTTTCATTCTCTCAGTGTCCCCTTAAAATAATTCCCAGAGGGAGGGGTGAAAGGAAGTCCCGAGAGCAGGCGGCGCGTTCGGAATGTCGGACTCGCCGCGCGTCTCCTTCCTGCGTCTCCTGCCCGTGGGGTCGGCATGTTCCTTCTGGATGCACCCTGCATGCTGCACCCAGGGCATGTGGACACGGCTGGCAGCTCCCTGCCACCCTCACACGGGGGGTTTTAGGGATAGGGAGGCGTGAGAGCTGATCTAGGAGAGGGCAGGTCCAGCATGGTCCCCCTCTGGAAGGACAGCCTTGGGCATCCTTCCAACCACGGAGGGGAACGTTGCCGTGATGACACTTGTCCACCTCTTGTGTGAGTGTGATTCCTCAGAACATCACAGCCTTGCACACACCCCGAGGAGGTTCTGGGCAGCCTGTGTGTGGATTTTCCCCTTCCTGACTTGCTGTGTCTCCCTCAGACTCCGTTCCAGTCGTCGGGGTTGGACACGAGCAGGACGACCCGGCACCACGGGCTGGTGGACAGAGTGTACCGGGACAGGAACCGCCTGGGCTCCCCCCACCGCCGGCCCCTCTCCGTGGATAAACATGGAAGACAGATATCCTTTGGGGCAGGACTCCCAACAACAACGTCACTGCTTCCAGTCCCACAGTTCCCTCCTTCCCCTCCTCACCTGGGCGGGTCGTCCCCGTCCCTGTTGGTGTCACCGCTTCTCCTGAGCTGTGACCTGGGCTGGAAGTACCTAAAGGGAGCGTTTCCCTTCCCCTGTTTCCTCAGCTCCGAGTGGGGATAATCCTGCACACGGAGCTGTGGGGGATTGGGATCCTTTGCTGGGTTGGTGGCAGCCAGCAAGGGCTTCCCTGGGGGCAAATCCTGCCCAATTCTGCGGCCTCCTATGATGGGGTCACTGCCATCGTCTCCCTGGACTTGTGCCAAGCTTTTGGCAGTGTCCCACGTGATATCCTTGCCTCTAAACTGGAGAGTCATGGATGTGATGGATGGCCCTCTCAGTGGGTAAGGAATTCCCGGGATGGCCGCGCTCCCAGAGCTGCAGTCGGTGGCTCAGTGGGACCAGCAGTGGGTGGCTCCCTCGGGGTTTTGGGGTGTTCCATGTCTTTGTTGGTGACGTGGGCAGTGGGATCGAGGGCACCCTCCACAAGTTCACCAGCTTTGTGGCCCCCAACATGAGAAGGACACAGATCATCTGCTTCCAACCCAAACCATTCCCTGATTCTCTGAAAAGTCACGCCCGTCTCAGGGAAGCAGAATTTCCCTTTGGATCCGAGTAAATCCAGCCCGGGATAATTTTTGCAGTTGGTTGTGCATTTGATTGCAGGTTGATTCATCCCCTTGGCATTTGCCCAGCGATGTTTCTTCTTGCCCCGTGGGAACATCAATTAGCTGATTATTCCTGACGGCCTTAAAACGTGCCACCGTCGGGTTGGGTTGATGGGGCTGGAGGGGATGTGGGAATGGGGGAGTGGGGGGTGGTGGCTGCCCAGGGAGCAGTTGGATCTGCAGGAAAGGAGGACGATTCTCCTGCTGCTCAAACATCACAACAATCCACGTAATCCTTTGGTTGGAGTGTCCTTTTAAAGTTCCCCTCGGGGCGTCTGCTCGCTTTTCTCCCGCGAGCCCGGTGCCTTCTGACGGGCTCATTGGAATTATTCTTAGGAAAAGATTTCCAGTGGGCCTCCTGCTTCAGTGAGGAAGTGCTGTTGTTCCCCTTAACTCCGGGGTCACGTGGACAGCTGTCCCTATGGAACGGTGTATCTGTCCCCTCCGTCGGACACCAGCTGGAGAAGGTTGGTGGCACCTCGGGCGTGTGTTCGGGCTGTTCCCTGACCCTGCAGCACCTCCACGGGCACAGACACCTTCACCATTCCCCCCAGCACGAGCTGGGGTGCCTTTCTCCACCCAGAAATGGGGTTTTCCTTTGCTTATGCTCCTTGTGGATGACCCTCTTTGAAATTAAGGTGTGTCAGCTTTTCCAGGGTCAGCCTTGCTACTCCAAGGCACAGCCCGGAGTTGTTGAGTTGTGACTTGTTGCCCCACATCCAGAGCTGAGGGCTGGTTCATCACCAGAGGTGTGATGCCCACGGACATTCCCATCTCCACAGTGTCCCTGCATCCCAAACCTCTCGTTTTCCCTCCCTGCCAAACAGGGACAGTTGTTTTTCAAACTGTAACCAAAGTATTTATAAACAGCTTTCTGCTCAGAAAGGGCATTATTTGATCCTGCATGACCTTAACAAAGCTGAGAAAATTCTTTTCTGACGAGGGCAATCAAATTATCCTGTATCCCTCTCAATCCCTTTATTGAAACAATGGCTCTTCAAACTTCAAATTTGTCCTGCAAATTGATTGTTTCACGAGGAAATTGTCCCTGGGATGTGCCATATATAGATTTTTGGGGTTTAATGCAGAGTGTTCAGGTTTTACTGAGCTGGTTGCGTTGATCTGAGAGATTTAAATTCTTTTATTTAGAGCAGCTGGCAATAAAAATATTGTGGGTTTTGCCTTTTTTTTTGTTTGTTTCCAGGACAAATTCCGATTCTGCCTTGCACCAGAGCACCATGACTCCAGCTCAGCAGGAATCCTTCTCTGGAGGGTCCCAGGACATGCAGCAGAAAAGAGGTAAACAGGGAAAAATGGATACAGGTATTTCTGACATCCAGAGCATTCCCATGATCTCCCGGGGGGGATTGGGAAACACGGGTCTGCTGCTGCTGCTCCCTGGATCCATGACACTGGAATTGGAGTGAGGGATCATAATGACCTTTGTGGGTGCTGAAATCCAGGAAAAAAATGATACAAAACTAAGCAAGAACATTTCCCTGAGCCCCCAAATGGTGTTATTCTGACCCTTCTCCCTGGGGTGGTGAGTGCTCCCAGTGCCACCAAAGGTTTGGAGTCACTTCCAGAGCAGCACAGGGATCCCAGCAGTTCACTCAGGGATGCAACACCGGGAGAGGGAGCAAGGCTTCCTCTGGGTTTTTAATTTACGGCCTGGAGATTCCCCAGGGAACATCCCCTGGGAGGCAGCACTTCCCAGCAGCACTGAGGACATTCCCAGCTCCAGGCTGGAGCACCACACTTCTGGTGCCCTCTGCTGGGCCTTGAGCCTGCTCCAGCTCGGGAGACACGGCAGCACTCGAGCATCCAAAAGGTCTTTTCCAGCCTTAACAATTCCCTGGTTCTGTGGGAAGCTCTGGAATCTCTGTGGGGAAGTTTCATCCTTCAGCAAGCTCCCGGAGATGGGTGAACGTGCAGCACAAACTGGCTGTGCCGTGGCTCTTCCGTGTGCTCCTGGAGCTGGAAAACATGGAAAAATGGTCCTGTTAAACAGTATTCCCTAAATATGGGTTCGTGGCTGTCGGTGTGAAACGTTCCCGTGGATTCCTCTCTCCCTCTGGGCTCCTTCTGGTGGTTCTTTGTCACCTTGCAGTTGTTTGTTTGAACCAAGAAACGGCCTTGGAATGTGGAGAAGCAGCAGCTTTACAGGGTTTCTCTCTCCCAGGGGGGATGGATTGGATTGTTCCCCCCTGGAATTGTCCTCTTGGCTGCCCACGAGATGTCCCAGGTGGAAATCACTCGTGCAGAATGCAAAAACCAGGCCCCAAATACTCCCTTCCATTTAGATCCAAATGGAATCCATTGGGATCCGTTTAGATCTTTAGCCTTAGCAGACTAAACTGGAGACCAGAAGTCTTTTAAAATATTATTTGAGTGGGCTTTTTTAAAGCTGATAATGTCTCACTGATTAATTAGTTAATTAAACACAATTTTAGTCTCTTCTGCTTCCTGGTATCTTTGTTTTTTTTAACGAGTGTGACTATTTCAAACTCGCTGATAATTCTTCAGCATTTTTCAAATGGTTCCATTTCCAGTCTGAAAACGTCTTCCTGAGAAGCTTCATGTTATTGATTATTAATTCTGTGATTTTTTTTTAATTGTTGTTGTTGTCCTGTTTTAGTTCTGTTGCTGACTGTCCCTGGAATGGAGGAAGGCACCTCAGATGCAGACAAAACCCTCTCCAAGCAAGGCTGGGACACTAAAAAGGTGGGAATTGCACCCTTTGAAATGTAGAAATATTATTTTCTAAACATGTTGAGGTAAATGAGTGCTTGAAATATTGTCACCCCTTGAAGAGGTTTGAGATTAAATGTTGTGTTTAGAAACAAATCACAAGCAATGGACCAGAAAGGCATTTTTAGGTATTTATGTGTGATTGATTTCATCAGGAGAAAATCTTGAAATTTAAGATTTGTTGGGACAATAAAGCAAAAAAAAAGGTGATAAATATCTTCTTGGAGCTTCACAGAGCTCTTGTGTAGAAGAGCTCTCCTCTAGAAATGTATCAAATTAAACCTTTTGAATTGAGATATATCCTGAATGTTCATTTCCAGCAGTATCTTTGCCTTTAAAACTCCCTTCTGTGCCTTTAAAAACTCTTTTCCTTCTGTGCCTTTAAAAACTCTTTTCCTTCTGTGCCTTTAAAAACTCTCTTCCTTCTGTGCCTTTAAAAACTCTCTTCCTTTCTCTTTTAGACTGGGTCATCCAGACCTAAATCATGTGAAGTTCCAGGAATCAAGTAAGTCCTGAGCAATTTTATTTTTTTTTTTCTTTTTTTGAAGAGCACTGAGATCTTCCTAAGAAAAAATATTATATATTGAATAGTGTATATTGAATAGTGTATATTGAATATTTTATATTGAAC